>NW_026902403.1:300000-557872 GCF_027409185.1 Cynocephalus volans
CAAGCAGTTTGGTTTGGGAAATTAGACGCGAAATGAAACTCCAAATGCCTTCCAACAGGCTTGGAAAAGTGTGTTCTATATCTTTGCCAAACAGACTCCCCGGAGGTTGAGCTTTCAGAAGCAAGTTTAACTCTAAGGGAGGAAGCAGCAGAATGTGCCTCTCACATCTAGCCTGTAGGAATTCAGGTTGGCAAGTTCTATGGGGAAGCCCATTGCTGCCTATGGTGAAAACGGCATGGGAAATTTCAGTTTCAAAATCTCTGTGAAAAAGCGTCAGAGAAGCTTCTCCGTTTACAATCCAGCATATCTCACTGAACTGAAGAAGTGGTAGTTAGAAGGGAGTTAGAGCTGCAAGCAGTTTGGTTTGGGAAATTAGACGCGAAATGAAACTGCAAATGCCTTAAAACAGCTTTGGAAAAGTGTGTTCTATATCTCTGCCAAACAGACTGCCCGGAGGTTGAGCTTTCAGAAGCTAGCTTAACTCTAAGGGAGGAAGCAGCAGAATGTGCCTCTCACATCTAGCCTGTAGGAATTCAGGTTGGCAAGTTCTATGGGAAAGCCCATTGGCGCCTTCGTTGGAAACGGGTTTGGAAATTTCAGTTTCAAAATCTCTGTGAAAAAGCGTCAGAGAAGCTTCTCCGTTTAGAATCCAGCATATCTCACTGAACCGAAGAAGTGGTAGTTAGAAGGGAGTCAGAGCTGCAAGCAGTTTGGTTTGGGAAATTAGACGCGAAATGAAACTGCAAATGCCTTCCAACAGGCTTGGAAAAGTGTGTTCTATATCTCTGCCAAACAAACTCCCCGGAGGTTGAGCTTTCAGAAGCAAGTTTATCTCTAAGGGAGGAAGCAGCAGAATGTGCCTCTCACATCTAGCCTGTAGGAATTCAGGTTGGCAAGTTCCATGGGGAAGCCCATTGCTGCCTACGGTGGAAACGGCATGGGAGATTTCAGTTTCAAAATCTCTGTGAAAAAGCGTCAGAGAAGCTTCTCCGTTTAGAATCCAGCATATCTCACTGAACCGAAGAAGTGGTAGTTAGAAGGGAGTTAGAGCTGCAAGCAGTTTGGTTTGGGAAATTAGATGCGAAATGACACTGCAAAGGCCTTCCAACAGGCTTGGAAAACTGTGTTCTATATCTCTGCCAAACAGAGTCCCCGGAGGTTGAGCTTTCAGAAGCAAGCTTAACTGTTAGGGAGGAAGCAGCAGAATGTGCCTCTCACATCTAGCCTGTAGGAATTCAGGTTGGCAAGTTCTATGGGGAAGCCCATTGCTGCCTATGGTGGAAACGGCATGGGAGATTTCAGTTTCAAAATCTCTGTGAAAAAGCGTCAGAGAAGCTTCTCCGTTTAGAATCCAGCATATCTCACTGAACCGAAGAAGTGGTAGTTAGAAGGGAGTTAGAGCTGCAAGCAGTTTGGTTTGGGAAATTAGACGCGAAATGAAACTGCAAATGCCTTAAAACAGGCTTGGAAAAGTGTGTTCTATATCTCTGCCAAACAGACTCCCCGGAGGTTGAGCTTTCAGAAGCTAGCTTAACTCTAAGGGAGGAAGCAGCAGAATGTGCCTCTCACATCTAGCCTGTAGGAATTCTGGTTGGCAAGTTCTATGGGGAAGCCCATTGCTGCCTATGGTGGAAACGGCATGGGAGATTTCAGTTTCAAAATCTCTGTGAAAAAGCGTCAGAGAAGCTTCTCCGTTTAGAATCCAGCATATCTCACTGAACCGAAGAAGTGGTAGTTAGAAGGGAGTTAGAGCTGCAACCAGTTTGGTTTGGGAAATTAGACGCGAAATGAAACTGCAAATGCCTTAAAACAGGCTTGGAAAAGTGTGTTCTATATCTCTGCCAAACAGACTCCCCGGAGGTTGAGCTTTCAGAAGCTAGCTTAACTCTAAGGGAGGAAGCAGCAGAATGTGCCTCTCACATCTAGCCTGTAGGAATTCAGGTTGGCAAGTTCTATGGGGAAGCCCATGAGCATCTTCGTTGGAAACGGGTTTGGAAATTTCAGTTTCAAAATCTCTGTGAAAAAGCGTCAGAGAAGCTTCTCCGTTTAGAATCCAGCATATCTCACTGAACCGAAGAAGTGGTAGTTAGAAGGGAGTTAGAGCTGCAAGCAGTTTGGTTTGGGAAATTAGACGCGAAATGAAACTGCAAATGCCTTCCAACAGGCTTGGAAAAGTGTGTTCTATATCTCTGCCAAACAGAGTCCCCGGAGGTTGAGCTTTCAGAAGCAAGCTTAACTGTTAGGGAGGAAGCAGCAGAATGTGCCTCTCACATCTAGCCTGTAGGAATTCAGGTTGGCAAGTTCTATGGGGAAGCCCATTGCTGCCTATGGTGGAAACGGCATGGGAGATTTCAGTTTCAAAATCTCTGTGAAAAAGCGTCAGAGAAGCTTCTCCGTTTAGAATCCAGCATATCTCACTGAACCGAAGAAGTGGTAGTTAGAAGGGAGTTAGAGCTGCAAGCAGTTTGGTTTGGGAAATTAGACGCGAAATGAAACTGCAAATGCCTTAAAACAGGCTTGGAAAAGTGTGTTCTATATCTCTGCCAAACAGACTCCCCGGAGGTTGAGCTTTCAGAAGCTAGCTTAACTCTAAGGGAGGAAGCAGCAGAATGTGCCTTTCACATCTAGCCTGTAGGAATTCAGGTTGGCAAGTACTATGGGGAAGCCCATTGCTGCCTATGGTGGAAACGGCATGGGAGATTTCAGTTTCAAAATCTCTGTGAAAAAGCGTCAGAGAAGCTTCTCCGTTTAGAATCCAGCATATCTCACTGAACCGAAGAAGTGGTAGTTAGAAGGGAGTTAGAGCTGCAAGCAGTTTGGTTTGGGAAATTAGATGCGAAATGACACTGCAAAGGCCTTGCAACAGGCTTGGAAAAGTGTGTTCTATATCTCTGCCAAACAAACTCCCCGGAGGTTGAGCTTTCAGAAGCAAGTTTAACTGTTAGGGAGGGAGCAGCAGAATGTGCCTCTCACATCTAGCCTTTAGGAATTCAGGTTGGCAAGTTCTATGGGGAAGCCCATTGCTGCCTATGGTGGAAACGGCATGGGAGATTTCAGTTTCAAAATCTCTGTGAAAAAGCGTCAGAGAAGCTTCTCCGTTTAGAATCCAGCATATCTCACTGAACCGAAGAAGTGGTAGTTAGAAGGGAGTTAGAGCTGCAAGCAGTTTGGTTTGGGAAATTAGACGCGAAATGAAACTGCAAATGCCTTCCAACAGGCTTGGAAAAGTGTGTTCTATATCTCTGCCAAACAAACTCCCCGGAGGTTGAGCTTTCAGAAGCAAGTTTAACTCTAAGGGAGGAAGCAGGAGAATGTGCCTCTCACATCTAGCCTGTAGGAATTCTGGTTGGCAAGTTCCATGGGGAAGCCCATTGCTGCCTACGGTGGAAACGGCATGGGAGATTTCAGTTTCAAAATCTCTGTGAAAAAGCGTCAGAGAAGCTTCTCCGTTTAGAATCCAGCATATCTCACTGAACCGAAGAAGTGGTAGTTAGAAGGGAGTTAGAGCTGCAAGCAGTTTGGTTTGGGAAATTAGACGCGAAATGAAACTGCAAATGCCTTCCAACAGGCTTGGAAAAGTGTGTTCGATATCTCTGCCAAACAAACTCCCCGGAGGTTGAGCTTTCTGAAGCAAGTTTAACTCTAAGGGAGGAAGCAGCAGAATGTGCCTCTTACATCTAGCCTTTAGGAATTCAGGATGGCAAGCTCTATGGGGAAGCCCATTGCTGCCTATGGTGGAAACGGCATGGGAGATTTCAGTTTCAAAATCTCTGTGAAAAAGCGTCAGAGAAGCTTCTCCGTTTAGAATCCAGCATATCTCACTGAACCGAAGAAGTGGTAGTTAGAAGGGAGTTAGAGCTGCAAGCAGTTTGGTTTGGGAAATTAGACGCGAAATGAAACTGAAAATGCCTTCCAACAGGCTTGGAAAAGTGTGTTCTATATCTCTGCCAAACAAACTCCCCGGAGGTTGAGCTTTCAGAAGCTAGTTTAACTCTAAGGGAGGAAGCAGCAGAATGTGCCTCTCACATCTAGCCTGTAGGAATTCAGGTTGGCAAGTTCTATGGGGAAGCCCATTGGCGCCTTCGTTGGAAACGGGTTTCGAAATTTCAGTTTCAAAATCTCTGTGAAAAAGCGTCAGAGAAGCTTCTCCGTTTAGAATCCAGCATATCTCACTGAACCGAAGAAGTGGTAGTTAGATGGGAGTTAGAGCTGCAAGCAGTTTGCTTTGGGAAATTAGACGCGAAATGAAACTGCAAATGCCTTCCAACAGGCTTGGAAAAGTGTGTTCTATATCTCTGCCAAACAAACTCCCCGGAGGTTGAGCTTTCAGAAGCAAGTTTAACTCTAAGGGAGGAAGCAGCAGAATGTGCCTCTCACATCTAGCCTGTAGGAATTCAGGTTGGCAAGTTCTATGGGGAAGCCCATTGCTGCCTATGGTGGAAACGGCATGGGAGATTTCAGTTTCAAAATCTCTGTGAAAAAGCGTCAGAGAAGCTTCTCCGTTTAGAATCCAGCATATCTCACTGAACCGAAGAAGTGGTAGTTAGAAGGGAGTTAGAGCTGCAAGCAGTTTGGTTTGGGTAATTAGACGCGAAATGAAACTGCAAATGCCTTCCAACAGGCTTGGAAAAGTGTGTTCTATATCTCTGCCAAACAGACTCCCCGGAGGTTGAGCTTTCAGAAGCTAGCTTAACTCTAAGGGAGGAAGCAGCAGAATGTGCCTCTCACATCTAGCCTGTAGGAATTCAGGTTGGCAAGTTCTATGGGAAAGCCCATTGGCGCCTTCGTTGGAAACGGGTTTGGAAATTTCAGTTTCAAAATCTCTGTGAAAAAGCGTCAGAGAAGCTTCTCCGTTTAGAATCCAGCATATCTCACTGAACCGAAGAAGTGGTAGTTAGAAGGGAGTTAGAGCTGCAAGCAGTTGGTTTGGGAAATTAGACGCGAAATGAAACTGCAAATGCCTTCCAACAGGCTTGGAAAAGTGTGTTCTATATCTCTGCCAAACAAACTCCCCGGAGGTTGAGCTTTCAGAAGCAAGTTTAACTCTAAGGGAGGAAGCAGCAGAATGTGCCTCTCACATCTAGCCTGTAGGAATTCAGGTTGGCAAGTTCTATGGGGAAGCCCATTGCTGCCTATGGTGGAAACGGCATGGGAGATTTCAGTTTCAAAATCTGTGTGAAAAAGCGTCAGAGAAGCTTCTCCGTTTAGAATCCAGCATATCTCACTGAACCGAAGAAGTGGTAGTTAGAAGGGAGTTAGAGCTGCAAGCAGTTTGGTTTGGGAAATTAGACGCGAAATGAAACTGCAAATGCCTTCCAACAGGCTTGGAAAAGTGTGTTCTATATCTCTGCCAAACAAACTCCCCGGAGGTTGAGCTTTCAGAAGCTAGTTTAACTCTAAGGGAGGAAGCAGCAGAATGTGCCTCTCACATCTAGCCAGTAGGAATTCAGGTTGGCAAGTTCTATGGGGAAGCCCATTGCTGCCTATGGTGAAAACGGCATGGGAGATTTCAGTTTCAAAATCTCTGTGAAAAAGCGTCAGAGAAGCTTCTCCGTTTAGAATCCAGCATATCTCACTGAACCGAAGAAGTGGTAGTTAGAAGGGAGTTAGAGCTGCAAGCAGTTTGGTTTGGGAAATTAGACGCGAAATGAAACTGCAAATTCCTTCCAACAGGCTTGGAAAATTGTGTTCTATATCTCTGCCAAACAGAGTCCCCGGAGGTTGAGCTTTCAGAAGCAAGCTGAACTGTTAGGGAGGAAGCAGCAGAATGTGCCTCTCACATCTAGCCTGTAGGAATTCAGGTTGGCAAGTTCTATGGGGAAGCCCATTGCTGCCTATGGTGGAAACGGCATGGGAGATTTCAGTTTCAAAATCTCTGTGAAAAAGCGTCAGAGAAGCTTCTCCGTTTAGAATCCAGCATATCTCACTGAACCGAAGAAGTGGTAGTTAGAAGGCAGTTAGAGCTGCAAGCAGTTTGGTTTGGGAAATTAGACGCGAAATGAAACTGCAAATGCCTTCCAACAGGCTTGGAAAAATGTGTTCTATATCTCTGCCAAACAGACTCCCCGGAGGTTGAGCTTACAGAAGCAAGTTTAACTCTAAGGGAGGAAGCAGCAGAATGTGCCTCTCACATCTAGCCTGTAGGAATTCAGGTTGGCAAGTTCTATGGGGAAGCCCATTGCTGCCTATGGTGAAAACGGCATGGGAAATTTCAGTTTCAAAATCTCTGTGAAAAAGCGTCAGAGAAGCTTCTCCGTTTAGAATCCAGCATATCTCACTGAACCGAAGAAGTGGTAGTTAGAAGGGAGTTAGAGCTGCAAGCAGTTTGGTTTGGGAAATTAGACGCGAAATGAAACTGCAAATGCCTTAAAACAGGCTTGGAAAAGTGTGTTCTATATCTCTGCCAAACAGACTCCCCGGAGGTTGAGCTTTCAGAAGCTAGCTTAACTCTAAGGGAGGAAGCAGCAGAATGTGCCTCTCACATCTAGCCTGTAGGAATTCAGGTTGGCAAGTTCTATGGGAAGCCCATTGCTGCCTATGGTGGAAACGGCATGGGAGATTTCAGTTTCAAAATCTCTGTGAAAAAGCGTCAGAGAAGCTTCTCCGTTTAGAATCCAGCATATCTCACTGAACCGAAGAAGTGGTAGTTAGAAGGGAGTTAGAGCTGCAAGCAGTTTGGTTTGGGAAATTAGACGCGAAATGAAACTGCAAATGCCTTCCAACAGGCTTGGAAAAGTGTGTTCTATATCTCTGCCAAACAAACTCCCCGGAGGTTGAGCTTTCAGAAGGTAGTTTAACTCTAAGTGAGGAAGCAGCAGAATGTGCCTCTCACATCTAGCCTGTAGGAATTCAGGTTGGCAAGTTCTATGGGGAAGCCCATTGCTGCCTATGGTGGAAACGGCATGGGAGATTTCAGTTTCAAAATCTCTGTGAAAAAGCGTCAGAGAAGCTTCTCCGTTTAGAATCCAGCATATCTCACTGAACCGAAGAAGTGGTAGTTAGAAGGGAGTTAGAGCTGCAAGCAGTTTGGTTTGGGAAATTAGACGCAAAATGAAACTGCAAATGCCTTAAAACAGGCTTGGAAAAGTGTGTTCTATATCTCTGCCAAACAGACTCCCCGGAGGTGAGCTTTCAGAAGCTAGCTTAACTCTAAGGGAGGAAGCAGCAGAATGTGCCTCTCACATCTAGCCTGTAGGAATTCAGGTTGGCAAGTTCTATGGGGAAGCTCATGAGCATCTTCGTTGGAAACGGGTTTGGAAATTTCAGTTTCAAAATCTCTGTGAAAAAGCGTCAGAGAAGCTTCTCCGTTTAGAATCCAGCATATCTCACTGAACCGAAGAAGTGGTAGTTAGAAGGGAGTTAGAGCTGCAAGCAGTTTGGTTTGGGAAATTAGACGCGAAATGAAACTGCAAATGCCTTCCAACAGGCTTGGAAAAGTGTGTTCTATATCTCTGCCAAACAGAGTCCCCGGAGGTTGAGCTTTCAGAAGCAAGCTTAACTGTTAGGGAGGAAGCAGCAGAATGTGCCTCTCACATCTAGCCTGTAGGAATTCAGGTTGGCAAGTTCTATGGGGAAGCCCATTGCTGCCTATGGTGGAAACGGCATGGGAGATTTCAGTTTCAAAATCTCTGTGAAAAAGCGTCAGAGAAGCTTCTCCGTTTAGAATCCAGCATATCTCACTGAACCGAAGAAGTGGTAGTTAGAAGGGAGTTAGAGCTGCAAGCAGTTTGGTTTGGGAAATTAGACGCGAAATGAAACTGCAAATGCCTTCCAACAGGCTTGGAAAAGTGTGTTCTATATCTCTGCCAAACAAACTCCCCGGAGGTTGAGCTTTCAGAAGCTAGTTTAACTCTAAGGGAGGAAGCAGCAGAATGTGCCTCTCACATCTAGCCTGTAGGAATTCAGGTTGGCAAGTTCTATGGGGAAGCCCATAGGCGCCTTCGTTGGAAACGGGTTTGGAAATTTCAGTTTCAAAATCTCTGTGAAAAAGCGTCAGAGAAGCTTCTCCGTTTAGAATCCAGCATATCTCACTGAACCGAAGAAGTGGTAGTTAGAAGGGAGTTAGAGCTGCAAGCAGTTTGGTTTGGGAAATTAGACGCGAAATGAAACTGCAAATGCCTTCCAACAGGCTTGGAAAAGTGTGTTCTATATCTCTGCCAAACAAACTCCCCGGAGGTTGAGCTTTCTGAAGCAAGTTTAACTCTAAGGGAGGAAGCAGCAGAATGTGCCTCTCACATCTAGCCTTTAGGAATTCAGGTTGGCAAGTTCTATGGGGAAGCCCATTGCTGCCTATGGTGGAAACGGCATGGGAGATTTCAGTTTCAAAATCTCTGTGAAAAAGCGTCAGAGAAGCTTCTCCGTTTAGAATCCAGCATATCTCACTGAACCAAAGAAGTGGTAGTTAGAAGGGAGTTAGAGCTGCAAGCAGTTTGGTTTGGGAAATTAGATGCGAAATGACACTGCAAAGGCCTTGCAACAGGCTTGGAAAAGTGTGTTCTATATCTCTGCCAAACAGAGTCCCCGGAGGTTGAGCTTTCAGAAGCAAGCTTAACTGTTAGGGAGGGAGCAGCAGAATGTGCCTCTCACATCTAGCCTGTAGGAATTCAGGTTGGCAAGTTCTATGGGGAAGCCCATTGCTGCCTATGGTGGAAACGGCATGGGAGATTTCAGTTTCAAAATCTCTGTGAAAAAGCGTCAGAGAAGCTTCTCCGTTTAGAATCCAGCATATCTCACTGAACCGAAGAAGTGGTAGTTAGAAGGGAGTTAGAGCTGCAAGCAGTTTGGTTTGGGAAATTAGACGCGAAATGAAACTGCAAATGCCTTCCAACAGGCTTGGAAAAGTGTGTTCTATATCTCTGCCAAACAAACTCCCCGGAGGTTGAGCTTTCAGAAGCAAGTTTACCTCTAAGGGAGGAAGCAGCAGAATGTGCCTCTCACATCTAGCCTGTAGGAATTCAGTTTGGCAAGTTCCATGGGGAAGCCCATTGCTGCCTATGGTGGAAACGGCATGGGAGATTTCAGTTTCAAAATCTGTGTGAAAAAGCGTCAGAGAAGCTTCTCCGTTTAGAATCCAGCATATCTCACTGAACCGAAGAAGTTGTAGTTAGAAGGGAGTTAGAGCTGCAAGCAGTTTGGTTTGGGAAATTAGACGCGAAATGAAACTGCAAATGCCTTCCAACAGGCTTGGAAAAGTGTGTTCTATATCTCTGCCAAACAAACTCCCCGGAGGTTGAGCTTTCAGAAGCTAGTTTAACTCTAAGGGAGGAAGCAGCAGAATGTGCCTCTCACATCTAGCCTGTAGGAATTCAGGTTGGCACGTTCTATGGGGAAGCCCATTGGCGCCTTCGTTGGAAACGGGTTTGGAAATTTCAGTTTCAAAATCTCTGTGAAAAAGCGTCAGAGAAGCTTCTCCGTTTAGAATCCAGCAGATCTCACTGAACCAAAGTAGTGGTAGTTAGAAGGGAGTTAGAGCTGCAAGCAGTTTGGTTTGGGAAATTAGACGCGAAATGAAACTGCAAATGCCTTCCAACAGGCTTGGAAAAGTGTGTTCTATATCTCTGCCAAACAAACTCCCCGGAGGTTGAGCTTTCAGAAGCAAGCTGAACTGTTAGGGAGGAAGCAGCAGAATGTGCCTCTCACATCTAGCCTGTAGGAATTCAGGTTGGCAAGTTCTATGGGGAAGCCCATTGCTGCCTATGGTGGAAACGGCATGGGAGATTTCAGTTTCAAAATCTCTGTGAAAAAGCGTCAGAGAAGCTTCTCCGTTTAGAATCCAGCATATCTCACTGAACCGAAGAAGTGGTAGTTAGAAGGGAGTTAGAGCTGCAAGCAGTTTGGTTTGGGAAATTAGACGCGAAATGAAACTGCAAATGCCTTAAAACAGGCTTGGAAAAGTGTGTTCTATATCTCTGCCAAACAGACTCCCCGGAGGTTGAGCTTTCAGAAGCTAGCTGAACTCTAAGGGAGGAAGCAGCAGAATGTGCCTCTCACATCTAGCCTGTAGGAATTCAGGTTGGCAAGTTCTATGGGGAAGCCCATTGCTGCCTATGGTGGAAACGGCATGGGAGATTTCAGTTTCAAAATCTCTGTGAAAAAGCGTCAGAGAAGCTTCTCCGTTTAGAATCCAGCATATCTCACTGAACCAAAGAAGTGGTAGTTAGAAGGGAGTTAGAGCTGCAAGCAGTTTGGTTTGGGAAATTAGATGCGAAATGACACTGCAAAGGCCTTGCAACAGGCTTGGAAAAGTGTGTTCTATATCTCTGCCAAACAGAGTCCCCGGAGGTTGAGCTTTCAGAAGCAAGCTTAACTGTTAGGGAGGGAGCAGCAGAATGTGCCTCTCACATCTAGCCTGTAGGAATTCAGGTTGGCAAGTTCTATGGGGAAGCCCATTGCTGCCTATGGTGGAAACGGCATGGGAGATTTCAGTTTCAAAATCTCTGTGAAAAAGCGTCAGAGAAGCTTCTCCGTTTAGAATCCAGCATATCTCACTGAACCGAAGAAGTGGTAGTTAGAAGGGAGTTAGAGCTGCAAGCAGTTTGGTTTGGGAAATTAGACGCGAAATGAAACTGCAAATGCCTTCCAACAGGCTTGGAAAAGTGTGTTCTATATCTCTGCCAAACAAACTCCCCGGAGGTTGAGCTTTCTGAAGCAAGTTTAACTCTAAGGGAGGAAGCAGCAGAATGTGCCTCTCACATCTAGCCTGTAGGAATTCAGGTTGGCAAGTTCCATGGGGAAGCCCATTGCTGCCTACGGTGGAAACGGCATGGGAGATTTCAGTTTCAAAATCTCTGTGAAAAAGCGTCAGAGAAGCTTCTCCGTTTAGAATCCAGCATATCTCACTGAACCGAAGAAGTGGTAGTTAGAAGGGAGTTAGAGCTGCAAGCAGTTTGGTTCGGGAAATTAGATGCGAAATGACACTGCAAAGGCCTTCCAACAGGCTTGGAAAAGTGTGTTCTATATCTCTGCCAAACAGAGTCCCCGGAGGTTGAGCTTTCAGAAGCAAGCTTAACTGTTAGGGAGGAAGCAGCAGAATGTGCCTCTCACATCTAGCCTGTAGGAATTCAGGTTGGCAAGTTCTATGGGGAAGCCCATTGCTGCCTATGGTGGAAACGGCATGGGAGATTTCAGTTTCAAAATCTCTGTGAAAAAGCGTCAGAGAAGCTTCTCCGTTTAGAATCCAGCATATCTCACTGAACCGAAGAAGTGGTAGTTAGAAGGGAGTTAGAGCTGCAAGCAGTTTGGTTTGGGAAATTAGACGCGAAATGAAACTGCAAATGCCTTCCAACAGGCTTGGAAAAGTGTGTTCTATATCTCTGCCAAACAAACTCCCCGGAGGTTGAGCTATCAGAAGCTAGTTTAACTCTAAGGGAGGAAGCAGCAGAATGTGCCTCTCACATCTAGCCTGTAGGAATTCAGGTTGGCAAGTTCTATGGAGAAGCCCATTGCTGCCTATGGTGAAAACGGCATGGGAAATTTCAGTTTCAAAATCTCTGTGAAAAAGCGTCAGAGAAGCTTCTCCGTTTAGAATCCAGCATATCTCACTGAACCAAAGAAGTGGTAGTTAGAAGGGAGTTAGAGCTGCAAGCAGTTTGGTTTGGGAAATTAGATGCGAAATGACACTGCAAAGGCCTTGCAACAGGCTTGGAAAAGTGTGTTCTATATCTCTGCCAAACAGAGTCCCCGGAGGTTGAGCTTTCAGAAGCAAGCTTAACTGTTAGGGAGGGAGCAGCAGAATGTGCCTCTCACATCTAGCCTGTAGGAATTCAGGTTGGCAAGTTCTATGGGGAAGCCCATTGCTGCCTATGGTGGAAACGGCATGGGAGATTTCAGTTTCAAAATCTCTGTGAAAAAGCGTCAGAGAAGCTTCTCCGTTTAGAATCCAGCATATCTCACTGAACCGAAGAAGTGGTAGTTAGAAGGGAGTTAGAGCTGCAAGCAGTTTGGTTTGGGAAATTAGACGCGAAATGAAACTGCAAATGCCTTCCAACAGGCTTGGAAAAGTGTGTTCTATATCTCTGCCAAACAAACTCCCCGGAGGTTGAGCTTTCTGAAGCAAGTTTAACTCTAAGGGAGGAAGCAGCAGAATGTGCCTCTCACATCTAGCCTGTAGGAATTCAGGTTGGCAAGTTCCATGGGGAAGCCCATTGCTGCCTACGGTGGAAACGGCATGGGAGATTTCAGTTTCAAAATCTCTGTGAAAAAGCGTCAGAGAAGCTTCTCCGTTTAGAATCCAGCATATCTCACTGAACCGAAGAAGTGGTAGTTAGAAGGGAGTTAGAGCTGCAAGCAGTTTGGTTCGGGAAATTAGATGCGAAATGACACTGCAAAGGCCTTCCAACAGGCTTGGAAAAGTGTGTTCTATATCTCTGCCAAACAGAGTCCCCGGAGGTTGAGCTTTCAGAAGCAAGCTTAACTGTTAGGGAGGAAGCAGCAGAATGTGCCTCTCACATCTAGCCTGTAGGAATTCAGGTTGGCAAGTTCTATGGGGAAGCCCATTGCTGCCTATGGTGGAAACGGCATGGGAGATTTCAGTTTCAAAATCTCTGTGAAAAAGCGTCAGAGAAGCTTCTCCGTTTAGAATCCAGCATATCTCACTGAACCGAAGAAGTGGTAGTTAGAAGGGAGTTAGAGCTGCAAGCAGTTTGGTTTGGGAAATTAGACGCGAAATGAAACTGCAAATGCCTTCCAACAGGCTTGGAAAAGTGTGTTCTATATCTCTGCCAAACAAACTCCCCGGAGGTTGAGCTATCAGAAGCTAGTTTAACTCTAAGGGAGGAAGCAGCAGAATGTGCCTCTCACATCTAGCCTGTAGGAATTCAGGTTGGCAAGTTCTATGGAGAAGCCCATTGCTGCCTATGGTGAAAACGGCATGGGAAATTTCAGTTTCAAAATCTCTGTGAAAAAGCGTCAGAGAAGCTTCTCCGTTTAGAATCCAGCATATCTCACTGAACCGAAGAAGTGGTAGTTAGAAGGGAGTTAGAGCTGCAAGCAGTTTGGTTTGGGAAATTAGATGCGAAATTACACTGCAAAGGCCTTCCAACAGGCTTGGAAAAGTGTGTTCTATATCTCTGCCAAACAGATTCCCCGGAGGTTGAGCTTTCAGAAGCAAGCTTAACTCTTAGGGAGGAAGCAGCCGAATGTGCCTCTCACATCTAGCCTGTAGGAATTCAGGTTGGCAAGTTCTATGGGGAAGCCCATTGCTGCCTATGGTGGAAACGGCATGGGAGATTTCAGTTTCAAAATCTCTGTGAAAAAGCGTCAGAGAAGCTTCTCCGTTTAGAATCCAGCATATCTCACTGAACCGAAGAAGTGGTAGTTAGAAGGCAGTTAGAGCTGCAAGCAGTTTGGTTTGGGAAATTAGACGCGAAATGAAACTGCAAATGCCTTCCAACAGGCTTGGAAAAGTGTGTTCTATATCTCTGCCAAACAGACTCCCCGGAGTTTGAGCTTTCAGAAGCTAGTTTAACTCTAAGGGAGGAAGCAGCAGAATGTGCCTCTCACATCTAGCCTGTAGGAATTCAGGTTGGCAAGTTCTATGGGGAAGCCCATTGGCGCCTTCGTTGGAAACGGGTTTGGAAATTTCAGTTTCAAAATCTCTGTGAAAAAGCGTCAGAGAAGCTTCTCCGTTTAGAATCCAGCATATCTCACTGAACCGAAGAAGTGGTAGTTAGATGGGAGTTAGAGCTGCAAGCAGTTTGGTTTGGGAAATTAGACGCAAAATGAAACTGCAAATGCCTTCCAACAGGCTTGGAAAAGTGTGTTCTATATCTCTGCCAAACAAACTCCCCGGAGGTTGAGCTTTCAGAAGCAAGTTTAACTCTAAGGGAGGAAGCAGCAGAATGTGCCTCTCACATCTAGCCTGTAGGAATTCAGGTTGGCAAGTTCTATGGGGAAGCCCATTGCTGCCTATGGTGGAAACGGCATGGGAGATTTCAGTTTCAAAATCTCTGTGAAAAAGCGTCAGAGAAGCTTCTCCGTTTAGAATCCAGCATATCTCACTGAACCGAAGAAGTGGTAGTTAGAAGGGAGTTAGAGCTGCAAGCAGTTTGGTTTGGGAAATTAGACGCGAAATGAAACTGCAAATGCCTTCCAACAGGCTTGGAAAAGTGTGTTCTATATCTCTGCCAAACAAACTCCCCGGAGGTTGAGCTTTCAGAAGCTAGTTTAACTCTAAGGGAGGAAGCAGCAGAATGTGCCTCTCACATCTACCCTGTAGGAATTCAGGTTGGCAAGTTCTATGGGGAAGCCCATAGGCGCCTTCGTTGGAAACGGGTTTGGAAATTTCAGTTTCAAAATCTCTGTGAAAAAGCGTCAGAGAAGCTTCTCCGTTTAGAATCCAGCATATCTCACTGAACCGAAGAAGTGGTAGTTAGATGGGAGTTAGAGCTGCAAGCAGTTTGGTTTGGGAAATTAGACGCGAAATGAAACTGCAAATGCCTTCCACCAGGCTTGGAAAAGTGTGTTCTATATCTCTGCCAAACAAACTCCCCGGAGGTTGAGCTTTCAGAAGCAAGTTTAACTCTAAGGGAGGAAGCAGCAGAATGTGCCTCTCACATCTAGCCTGTAGGAATTCAGGTTGGCAAGTTCTATGGGGAAGCCCATTGCTGCCTATGGTGGAAACGGCATGGGAGATTTCAGTTCCAAAATCTCTGTGAAAAAGCGTCAGAGAAGCTTCTCCGTTTAGAATCCAGGATATCTCACTGAACCGAAGAAGTGGTAGTTAGAAGGGAGTTAGAGCTGCAAGCAGTTTGGTTTGGGAAATTAGACGCGAAATGAAACTGCAAATGCCTTCCAACAGGCTTGGAAAAGTGTGTTCTATATCTCTGCCAAACAAACTCCCCGGAGGTTGAGCTTTCAGAAGCAAGTTTAACTCTAAGGGAGGAAGCAGCAGAATGTGCCTCTCACATCTAGCCTGTAGGAATTCAGGTTGGCAAGTTCTATGGGGACGCCCATTGCTGCCTATGGTGGAAACGGCATGGGAGATTTCAGTTTCAAAATCTCTGTGAAAAAGCGTCAGAGAAGCTTCTCCGTTTAGAATCCAGCATATCTCACTGAACCGAAGAAGTGGTAGTTAGAAGGGAGTTAGAGCTGCAAGCAGTTTGGTTTGGGAAATTAGACGCGAAATGAAACTGCAAATGCCTTCCAACAGGCTTGGAAAAGTGTGTTCTATATCTCTGCCAAACAAACTCCCCGGAGGTTGAGCTTTCAGAAGCTAGTTTAACTCTAAGGGAGGAAGCAGCAGAATGTGCCTCTCACATCTAGCCTGTAGGAATTCAGGTTGGCAAGTTCTATGGGGAAGCCCATAGGCGCCTTCGTTGGAAACGGGTTTGGAAGTTTCAGTTTCAAAATCTCTGTGAAAAAGCGTCAGAGAAGCTTCTCCGTTTAGAATCCAGCATATCTCACTGAACCGAAGAAGTGGTAGTTAGAAGGGAGTTAGAGCTGCAAGCAGTTTGGTTTGGGAAATTAGACGCGAAATGAAACTGCAAATGCCTTCCAACAGGCTTGGAAAAGTGTGTTCTATATCTCTGCCAAACAAACTCCCCGGAGGTTGAGCTTTCTGAAGCAAGTTTAACTCTAAGGGAGGAAGCAGCAGAATGTGCCTCTCACATCTAGCCTTTAGGAATTCAGGTTGGCAAGTTCTATGGGGAAGCCCATTGCTGCCTATGGTGGAAACGGCATGGGAGATTTCAGTTTCAAAATCTCTGTGAAAAAGCGTCAGAGAAGCTTCTCCGTTTAGAATCCAGCATATCTCACTGAACCGAAGAAGTGGTAGTTAGAAGGGAGTTAGAGCTGCAAGCAGTTTGGTTTGGGAAATTAGACGCGAAATGAAACTGCAAATGCCTTCCAACAGGCTTGGAAAAGTGTGTTCTATATCTCTGCCAAACAAACTCACCGGAGGTTGAGCTTTCAGAAGCAAGTTTACCTCTAAGGGAGGAAGCAGCAGAATGTGCCTCTCACATCTAGCCTGTAGGAATTCAGGTTGGCAAGTTCCATGGGGAAGCCCATTGCTGCCTATGGTGGAAACGGCATGGGAGATTTCAGTTTCAAAATCTCTGTGAAAAAGCGTCAGAGAAGCTTCTCCGTTTAGAATCCAGCATATCTCACTGAACCGAAGAAGTGGTAGTTAGAAGGGAGTTAGAGCTGCAAGCAGTTTGGTTTGGGAAATTAGACGCGAAATGAAACTGCAAATGCCTTCCAACAGGCTTGGAAAAGTGTGTTCTATATCTCTGCCAAACAAACTCCCCGGAGGTTGAGCTTTCAGAAGCTA
Source organism: Cynocephalus volans (assembly GCF_027409185.1). Taxonomy (NCBI): domain Eukaryota; kingdom Metazoa; phylum Chordata; class Mammalia; order Dermoptera; family Cynocephalidae; genus Cynocephalus; species Cynocephalus volans. The sequence continues at coordinate 316,268 of NW_026902403.1, forward strand.
GTTTAACTCTAAGGGAGGAAGCAGCAGAATGTGCCTCTCACATCTAGCCTGTAGGAATTCAGGTTGGCAAGTTCTATGGGGAAGCCCATAGGCGCCTTCGTTGGAAACGGGTTTGGAAATTTCAGTTTCAAAATCTCTGTGAAAAAGCGTCAGAGAAGCTTCTCCGTTTAGAATCCAGCATATCTCACTGAACCGAAGAAGTGGTAGTTAGAAGGGAGTTAGAGCTGCAAGCAGTTTGGTTTGGGAAATTAGACGCGAAATGAAACTGCAAATGCCTCCCAACAGGCTTGGAAAAGTGTGTTCTATATCTCTGCCAAACAAACTCCCCGGAGGTTGAGCTTTCTGAAGCAAGTTTAACTCTAAGGGAGGAAGCAGCAGAATGTGCCTCTCACATCTAGCCTTTAGGAATTCAGGTTGGCAAGTTCTATGGGGAAGCCCATTGCTGCCTATGGTGGAAACGGCATGGGAGATTTCAGTTTCAAAATCTCTGTGAAAAAGCGTCAGAGAAGCTTCTCCGTTTAGAATCCAGCATATCTCACTGAACCAAAGAAGTGGTAGTTAGAAGGGAGTTAGAGCTGCAAGCAGTTTGGTTTGGGAAATTAGATGCGAAATGACACTGCAAAGGCCTTGCAACAGGCTTGGAAAAGTGTGTTCTATATCTCTGCCAAACAGAGTCCCCGGAGGTTGAGCTTTCAGAAGCAAGCTTAACTGTTAGGGAGGGAGCAGCAGAATGTGCCTCTCACATCTAGCCTGTAGGAATTCAGGTTGGCAAGTTCTATGGGGAAGCCCATTGCTGCCTATGGTGGAAACGGCATGGGAGATTTCAGTTTCAAAATCTCTGTGAAACAGCGTCAGAGAAGCTTCTCCGTTTAGAATCCAGCATATCTCACTGAACCGAAGAAGTGGTAGTTAGAAGGGAGTTAGAGCTGCAAGCAGTTTGGTTTGGGAAATTAGACGCGAAATGAAACTGCAAATGCCTTCCAACAGGCTTGGAAAAGTGTGTTCTATATCTCTGCCAAACAAACTCCCCGGAGGTTGAGCTTTCAGAAGCAAGTTTACCTCTAAGGGAGGAAGCAGCAGAATGTGCCTCTCACATCTAGCCTGTAGGAATTCAGGTTGGCAAGTTCCATGGGGAAGCCCATTGCTGCCTATGGTGGAAACGGCATGGGAGATTTCAGTTTCAAAATCTCTGTGAAAAAGCGTCAGAGAAGCTTCTCCGTTTAGAATCCAGCATATCTCACTGAACCGAAGAAGTGGTAGTTAGAAGGGAGTTAGAGCTGCAAGCAGTTTGGTTTGGGAAATTAGACGCGAAATGAAACTGCAAATGCCTTCCAACAGGCTTGGAAAAGTGTGTTCTATATCTCTGCCAAACAAACTCCCCGGAGGTTGAGCTTTCAGAAGCTAGTTTAACTCTAAGGGAGGAAGCAGCAGAATGTGCCTCTCACATCTAGCCTGTAGGAATTCAGGTTGGCAAGTTCTATGGGGAAGCCCATTGGCGCCTTCGTTGGAAACGGGTTTGGAAATTTCAGTTTCAAAATCTCTGTGAAAAAGCGTCAGAGAAGCTTCTCCGTTTAGAATCCAGCATATCTCACTGAACCGAAGAAGTGGTAGTTAGATGGGAGTTAGAGCTGCAAGCAGTTTGGTTTGGGAAATTAGACGCGAAATGAAACTGCAAATGCCTTCCAACAGGCTTGGAAAATTGTGTTCTATATCTCTGCCAAACAGAGTCCCCGGAGGTTGAGCTTTCAGAAGCAAGCTTAACTGTTAGGGAGGAAGCAGCAGAATGTGCCTCTCACATCTAGCCTGTGGGAATTCAGGTTGGCAAGTTCTATGGGGAAGCCCATTGCTGCCTATGGTGGAAACGGCATGGGAGATTTCAGTTTCAAAATCTCTGTGAAAAAGCGTCAGAGAAGCTTCTCCGTTTAGAATCCAGCATATCTCACTGAACCGAAGAAGTGGTAGTTAGAAGGGAGTTAGAGCTGCAAGCAGTTTGGTTTGGGAAATTAGACGCGAAATGAAACTGCAAATGCCTTAAAACAGGCTTGGAAAAGTGTGTTCTATATCTCTGCCAAACAGACTCCCCGGAGGTTGAGCTTTCAGAAGCTAGCTTAACTCTAAGGGAGGAAGCAGCAGAATGTGCCTCTCACATCTAGCCTGTAGGAATTCAGGTTGGCAAGTTCTATGGGGAAGCCCATAGGCGCCTTCGTTGGAAACGGGTTTGGAAATTTCAGTTTCAAAATCTCTGTGAAAAAGCGTCAGAGAAGCTTCTCCGTTTAGAATCCAGCATATCTCACTGAACCGAAGAAGTGGTAGTTAGAAGGGAGTTAGAGCTGCAAGCAGTTTGGTTTGGGAAATTAGACGCGAAATGAAACTGCAAATGCCTTCCAACAGGCTTGGAAAAGTGTGTTCTACATCTCTGCCAAACAAACTCCCCGGAGGTTGAGCTTTCTGAAGCAAGTTTAACTCTAAGGGAGGAAGCAGCAGAATGTGCCTCTCACATCTAGCCTTTAGGAATTCAGGTTGGCAAGTTCTATGGGGAAGCCCATTGCTGCCTATGGTGGAAACGGCATGGGAGATTTCAGTTTCAAAATCTCTGTGAAAAAGCGTCAGAGAAGCTTCTCCGTTTAGAATCCAGCATATCTAACTGAACCAAAGAAGTGGTAGTTAGAAGGGAGTTAGAGCTGCAAGCAGTTTGGTTTGGGAAATTAGATGCGAAATGACACTGCAAAGGCCTTGCAACAGGCTTGGAAAAGTGTGTTCTATATCTCTGCCAAACAGAGTCCCCGGAGGTTGAGCTTTCAGAAGCAAGCTTAACTGTTAGGGAGGGAGCAGCAGAATGTGCCTCTCACATCTAGCCTGTAGGAATTCAGGTTGGCAAGTTCTATGGGGAAGCCCATTGCTGCCTATGGTGGAAACGGCATGGGAGATTTCAGTTTCAAAATCTCTGTGAAAAAGCGTCAGAGAAGCTTCTCCGTTTAGAATCCAGCATATCTCACTGAACCGAAGAAGTGGTAGTTAGAAGGGAGTTAGAGCTGCAAGCAGTTTGGTTTGGGAAATTAGACGCGAAATGAAACTGCAAATGCCTTCCAACAGGCTTGGAAAAGTGTGTTCTATATCTCTGCCAAACAAACTCCCCGGAGGTTGAGCTTTCAGAAGCAAGTTTACCTCTAAGGGAGGAAGCAGCAGAATGTGCCTCTCACATCTAGCCTGTAGGAATTCAGGTTGGCAAGTTCCATGGGGAAGCCCATTGCTGCCTATGGTGGAAACGGCATGGGAGATTTCAGTTTCAAAATCTGTGTGAAAAAGCGTCAGAGAAGCTTCTCCGTTTAGAATCCAGCATATCTCACTGAACCGAAGAAGTTGTAGTTAGAAGGGAGTTAGAGCTGCAAGCAGTTTGGTTTGGGAAATTAGACGCGAAATGAAACTGCAAATGCCTTCCAACAGGCTTGGAAAAGTGTGTTCTATATCTCTGCCAAACAAACTCCCCGGAGGTTGAGCTTTCAGAAGCTAGTTTAACTCTAAGGGAGGAAGCAGCAGAATGTGCCTCTCACATCTAGCCTGTAGGAATTCAGGTTGGCAAGTTCTATGGGGAAGCCCATAGGCGCCTTCGTTGGAAACGGGTTTGGAAGTTTCAGTTTCAAAATCTCTGTGAAAAAGCGTCAGAGAAGCTTCTCCGTTTAGAATCCAGCATATCTCACTGAACCGAAGAAGTGGTAGTTAGAAGGGAGTTAGAGCTGCAAGCAGTTTGGTTTGGGAAATTAGACGCGAAATGAAACTGCAAATGCCTTCCAACAGGCTTGGAAAAGTGTGTTGTATATCTCTGCCAAACAAACTCCCCGGAGGTTGAGCTTTCTGAAGCAAGTTTAACTCTAAGGGAGGAAGCAGCAGAATGTGCCTCTCACATCTAGCCTTTAGGAATTCAGGTTGGCAAGTTCTATGGGGAAGCCCATTGCTGCCTATGGTGGAAACGGCATGGGAGATTTCAGTTTCAAAATCTCTGTGAAAAAGCGTCAGAGAAGCTTCTCCGTTTAGAATCCAGCATATCTCACTGAACCAAAGAAGTGGTAGTTAGAAGGGAGTTAGAGCTGCAAACAGTTTGGTTTGGGAAATTAGATGCGAAATGACACTGCAAAGGCCTTGCAACAGGCTTGGAAAAGTGTGTTCTATATCTCTGCCAAACAGAGTCCCCGGAGGTTGAGCTTTCAGAAGCAAGCTTAACTGTTAGGGAGGGAGCAGCAGAATGTGCCTCTCACATCTAGCCTGTAGGAATTCAGGTTGGCAAGTTCTATGGGGAAGCCCATTGCTGCCTATGGTGGAAACGGCATGGGAGATTTCAGTTTCAAAATCTCTGTGAAAAAGCGTCAGAGAAGCTTCTCCGTTTAGAATCCAGCATATCTCACTGAACCGAAGAAGTGGTAGTTAGAAGGGAGTTAGAGCTGCAAGCAGTTTGGTTTGGGAAATTAGACGCGAAATGAAACTGCAAATGCCTTCCAACAGGCTTGGAAAAGTGTGTTCTATATCTCTGCCAAACAAACTCACCGGAGGTTGAGCTTTCAGAAGCAAGTTTACCTCTAAGGGAGGAAGCAGCAGAATGTGCCTCTCACATCTAGCCTGTAGGAATTCAGTTTGGCAAGTTCCATGGGGAAGCCCATTGCTGCCTATGGTGGAAACGGCATGGGAGATTTCAGTTTCAAAATCTCTGTGAAAAAGCGTCAGAGAAGCTTCTCCGTTTAGAATCCAGCATATCTCACTGAACCGAAGAAGTGGTAGTTAGAAGGGAGTTAGAGCTGCAAGCAGTTTGGTTTGGGAAATTAGACGCGAAATGAAACTGCAAATGCCTTCCAACAGGCTTGGAAAAGTGTGTTCTATATCTCTGCCAAACAAACTCCCCGGAGGTTGAGCTTTCAGAAGCTAGTTTAACTCTAAGGGAGGAAGCAGCAGAATGTGCCTCTCACATCTAGCCTGTAGGAATTCAGGTTGGCAAGTTCTATGGGGAAGCCCATAGGCGCCTTCGTTGGAAACGGGTTTGGAAATTTCAGTTTCAAAATCTCTGTGAAAAAGCGTCAGAGAAGCTTCTCCGTTTAGAATCCAGCATATCTCACTGAACCGAAGAAGTGGTAGTTAGAAGGGAGTTAGAGCTGCAAGCAGTTTGGTTTGGGAAATTAGACGCGAAATGAAACTGCAAATGCCTCCCAACAGGCTTGGAAAAGTGTGTTCTATATCTCTGCCAAACAAACTCCCCGGAGGTTGAGCTTTCTGAAGCAAGTTTAACTCTAAGGGAGGAAGCAGCAGAATGTGCCTCTCACATCTAGCCTTTAGGAATTCAGGTTGGCAAGTTCTATGGGGAAGCCCATTGCTGCCTATGGTGGAAACGGCATGGGAGATTTCAGATTCAAAATCTCTGTGAAAAAGCGTCAGAGAAGCTTCTCCGTTTAGAATCCAGCATATCTCACTGAACCAAAGAAGTGGTAGTTAGAAGGGAGTTAGAGCTGCAAGCAGTTTGGTTTGGGAAATTAGATGCGAAATGACACTGCAAAGGCCTTGCAACAGGCTTGGAAAAGTGTGTTCTATATCTCTGCCAAACAGAGTCCCCGGAGGTTGAGCTTTCAGAAGCAAGCTTAACTGTTAGGGAGGGAGCAGCAGAATGTGCCTCTCACATCTAGCCTGTAGGAATTCAGGTTGGCAAGTTCTATGGGGAAGCCCATTGCTGCCTATGGTGGAAACGGCATGGGAGATTTCAGTTTCAAAATCTCTGTGAAAAAGCGTCAGAGAAGCTTCTCCGTTTAGAATCCAGCATATCTCACTGAACCGAAGAAGTGGTAGTTAGAAGGGAGTTAGAGCTGCAAGCAGTTTGGTTTGGGAAATTAGACGCGAAATGAAACTGCAAATGCCTTCCAACAGGCTTGGAAAAGTGTGTTCTATATCTCTGCCAAACAAACTCCCCGGAGGTTGAGCTTTCAGAAGCAAGTTTACCTCTAAGGGAGGAAGCAGCAGAATGTGCCTCTCACATCTAGCCTGTAGGAATTCAGGTTGGCAAGTTCCATGGGGAAGCCCATTGCTGCCTATGGTGGAAACGGCATGGGAGATTTCAGTTTCAAAATCTCTGTGAAAAAGCGTCAGAGAAGCTTCTCCGTTTAGAATCCAGCATATCTCACTGAACCGAAGAAGTGGTAGTTAGAAGGGAGTTAGAGCTGCAAGCAGTTTGGTTTGGGAAATTAGACGCGAAATGAAACTGCAAATGCCTTCCAACAGGCTTGGAAAAGTGTGTTCTATATCTCTGCCAAACAAACTCCCCGGAGGTTGAGCTTTCAGAAGCTAGTTTAACTCTAAGGGAGGAAGCAGCAGAATGTGCCTCTCACATCTAGCCTGTAGGAATTCAGGTTGGCAAGTTCTATGGGGAAGCCCATTGGCGCCTTCGTTTTAAACGGGTTTGGAAAATTCAGTTTCAAAATCTCTGTGAAAAAGCGTCAGAGAAGCTTCTCCGTTTAGAATCCAGCATATCTCACTGAACCGAAGAAGTGGTAGTTAGATGGGAGTTAGAGCTGCAAGCAGTTTGGTTTGGGAAATTAGACGCGAAATGAAACTGCAAATGCCTTCCAACAGGCTTGGAAAAGTGTGTTCTATATCTCTGCCAAACAGAGTCCCCGGAGGTTGAGCTTTCAGAAGCAAGCTTAACTGTTAGGGAGGGAGCAGCAGAATGTGCCTCTCACATCTAGCCTGTAGGAATTCAGGTTGGCAAGTTCTATGGGGAAGCCCATTGCTGCCTATGGTGGAAACGGCATGGGAGATTTCAGTTTCAAAATCTCTGTGAAAAAGCGTCAGAGAAGCTTCTCCGTTTAGAATCCAGCATATCTCACTGAACCGAAGAAGTGGTAGTTAGATGGGAGTTAGAGCTGCAAGCAGTTTGGTTTGGGAAATTAGACGCGAAATGACACTGCAAAGGCCTTGCAACAGGCTTGGAAAAGTGTGTTCTATATCTCTGCCAAACAGAGTCCCCGGAGGTTGAGCTTTCAGAAGCAAGCTTAACTGTTAGGGAGGGAGCAGCAGAATGTGCCTCTCACATCTAGCCTGTAGGAATTCAGGTTGGCAAGTTCTATGGGGAAGCCCATTCCTGCCTATGGTGGAAACGGCATGGGAGATTTCAGTTTCAAAATCTCTGTGAAAAAGCGTCAGAGAAGCTTCTCCGTTTAGAATCCAGCATATCTCACTGAACCGAAGAAGTGGTAGTTAGAAGGGAGTTAGAGCTGCAAGCAGTTTGGTTTGGGAAATTAGACGCGAAATGAAACTGCAAATGCCTTCCAACAGGCTTGGAAAAGTGTGTTCTATATCTCTGCCAAACAAACTCACCGGAGGTTGAGCTTTCAGAAGCAAGTTTACCTCTAAGGGAGGAAGCAGCAGAATGTGCCTCTCACATCTAGCCTGTAGGAATTCAGGTTGGCAAGTTCTATGGGGAAGCCCATAGGCGCCTTCGTTGGAAACGGGTTTGGAAATTTCAGTTTCAAAATCTCTGTGAAAAAGCGTCAGAGAAGCTTCTCCGTTTAGAATCCAGCATATCTCACTGAACCGAAGAAGTGGTAGTTAGAAGGGAGTTAGAGCTGCAAGCAGTTTGGTTTGGGAAATTAGACGCGAAATGAAACTGCAAATGCCTCCCAACAGGCTTGGAAAAGTGTGTTCTATATCTCTGCCAAACAAACTCCCCGGAGGTTGAGCTTTCTGAAGCAAGTTTAACTCTAAGGGAGGAAGCAGCAGAATGTGCCTCTCACATCTAGCCTTTAGGAATTCAGGTTGGCAAGTTCTATGGGGAAGCCCATTGCTGCCTATGGTGGAAACGGCATGGGAGATTTCAGTTTCAAAATCTCTGTGAAAAAGCGTCAGAGAAGCTTCTCCGTTTAGAATCCAGCATATCTCACTGAACCAAAGAAGTGGTAGTTAGAAGGGAGTTAGAGCTGCAAGCAGTTTGGTTTGGGAAATTAGATGCGAAATGACACTGCAAAGGCCTTGCAACAGGCTTGGAAAAGTGTGTTCTATATCTCTGCCAAACAGAGTCCCCGGAGGTTGAGCTTTCAGAAGCAAGCTTAACTGTTAGGGAGGGAGCAGCAGAATGTGCCTCTCACATCTAGCCTGTAGGAATTCAGGTTGGCAAGTTCTATGGGGAAGCCCATTGCTGCCTATGGTGGAAACGGCATGGGAGATTTCAGTTTCAAAATCTCTGTGAAAAAGCGTCAGAGAAGCTTCTCCGTTTAGAATCCAGCATATCTCACTGAACCGAAGAAGTGGTAGTTAGAAGGGAGTTAGAGCTGCAAGCAGTTTGGTTTGGGAAATTAGACGCGAAATGAAACTGCAAATGCCTTCCAACAGGCTTGGAAAAGTGTGTTCTATATCTCTGCCAAACAAACTCCCCGGAGGTTGAGCTTTCAGAAGCAAGTTTACCTCTAAGGGAGGAAGCAGCAGAATGTGCCTCTCACATCTAGCCTGTAGGAATTCAGGTTGGCAAGTTCCATGGGGAAGCCCATTGCTGCCTATGGTGGAAACGGCATGGGAGATTTCAGTTTCAAAATCTCTGTGAAAAAGCGTCAGAGAAGCTTCTCCGTTTAGAATCCAGCATATCTCACTGAACCGAAGAAGTGGTAGTTAGAAGGGAGTTAGAGCTGCAAGCAGTTTGGTTTGGGAAATTAGACGCGAAATGAAACTGCAAATGCCTTCCAACAGGCTTGGAAAAGTGTGTTCTATATCTCTGCCAAACAAACTCCCCGGAGGTTGAGCTTTCAGAAGCTAGTTTAACTCTAAGGGAGGAAGCAGCAGAATGTGCCTCTCACATCTAGCCTGTAGGAATTCAGGTTGGCAAGTTCTATGGGGAAGCCCATTGGCGCCTTCGTTTTAAACGGGTTTGGAAATTTCAGTTTCAAAATCTCTGTGAAAAAGCGTCAGAGAAGCTTCTCCGTTTAGAATCCAGCATATCTCACTGAACCGAAGAAGTGGTAGTTAGATGGGAGTTAGAGCTGCAAGCAGTTTGGTTTGGGAAATTAGACGCGAAATGAAACTGCAAATGCCTTCCAACAGGCTTGGAAAAGTGTGTTCTATATCTCTGCCAAACAGAGTCCCCGGAGGTTGAGCTTTCAGAAGCAAGCTTAACTGTTACGGAGGGAGCAGCAGAATGTGCCTCTCACATCTAGCCTGTAGGAATTCAGGTTGGCAAGTTCTATGGGGAAGCCCATTGCTGCCTATGGTGGAAACGGCATGGGAGATTTCAGTTTCAAAATCTCTGTGAAAAAGCGTCAGAGAAGCTTCTCCGTTTAGAATCCAGCATATCTCACTGAACCGAAGAAGTGGTAGTTAGATGGGAGTTAGAGCTGCAAGCAGTTTGGTTTGGGAAATTAGACGCGAAATGACACTGCAAAGGCCTTGCAACAGGCTTGGAAAAGTGTGTTCTATATCTCTGCCAAACAGAGTCCCCGGAGGTTGAGCTTTCAGAAGCAAGCTTAACTGTTAGGGAGGGAGCAGCAGAATGTGCCTCTCACATCTAGCCTGTAGGAATTCAGGTTGGCAAGTTCTATGGGGAAGCCCATTCCTGCCTATGGTGGAAACGGCATGGGAGATTTCAGTTTCAAAATCTCTGTGAAAAAGCGTCAGAGAAGCTTCTCCGTTTAGAATCCAGCATATCTCACTGAACCGAAGAAGTGGTAGTTAGAAGGGAGTTAGAGCTGCAAGCAGTTTGGTTTGGGAAATTAGACGCGAAATGAAACTGCAAATGCCTTCCAACAGGCTTGGAAAAGTGTGTTCTATATCTCTGCCAAACAAACTCACCGGAGGTTGAGCTTTCAGAAGCAAGTTTACCTCTAAGGGAGGAAGCAGCAGAATGTGCCTCTCACATCTAGCCTGTAGGAATTCAGGTTGGCAAGTTCTATGGGGAAGCCCATAGGCGCCTTCGTTGGAAACGGGTTTGGAAATTTCAGTTTCAAAATCTCTGTGAAAAAGCGTCAGAGAAGCTTCTCCGTTTAGAATCCAGCATATCTCACTGAACCGAAGAAGTGGTAGTTAGAAGGGAGTTAGAGCTGCAAGCAGTTTGGTTTGGGAAATTAGACGCGAAATGAAACTGCAAATGCCTCCCAACAGGCTTGGAAAAGTGCGTTCTATATCTCTGCCAAACAAACTCCCCGGAGGTTGAGCTTTCTGAAGCAAGTTTAACTCTAAGGGAGGAAGCAGCAGAATGTGCCTCTCACATCTAGCCTGTAGGAATTCAGGTTGGCAAGTTCTATGGGGAAGCCCATAGGCGCCTTCGTTGGAAACGGGTTTGGAAATTTCAGTTTCAAAATCTCTGTGAAAAAGCGTCAGAGAAGCTTCTCCGTTTAGAATCCAGCATATCTCACTGAACCGAAGAAGTGGTAGTTAGATGGGAGTTAGAGCTGCAAGCAGTTTGGTTTGGGAAATTAGACGCGAAATGAAACTGCAAATGCCTTCCAACAGGCTTGGAAAAGTGTGTTCTATATCTCTGCCAAACAAACTCCCCGGAGGTTGAGCTTTCAGAAGCAAGTTTAACTCTAAGGGAGGAAGAAGCAGAATGTGCCTCTCACATCTAGCCTGTAGGAATTCAGGTTGGCAAGTTCTATGGGGAAGCCCATTGCTACCTATGGTGGAAACGGCATGGGAGATTTCAGTTCCAAAATCTCTGTGAAAAAGCGTCAGAGAAGCTTCTCCGTTTAGAATCCAGCATATCTCACTGAACCGAAGAAGTGGTAGTTAGAAGGGAGTTAGAGCTGCAAGCAGTTTGGTTTGGGAAATTAGACGCGAAATGAAACTGCAAATGCCTTCCAACAGGCTTGGAAAAGTGTGTTCTATATCTCTGCCAAACAAACTCCCCGGAGGTTGAGCTTTCAGAAGCAAGTTTAACTCTAAGGGAGGAAGCAGCAGAATGTGCCTCTCACATCTAGCCTGTAGGAATTCAGGTTGGCAAGTTCTATGGGGAAGCCCATTGCTGCCTATGGTGGAAACGGCATGGGAGATTTCAGTTTCAAAATCTCTGTGAAAAAGCGTCAGAGAAGCTTCTCCGTTTAGAATCCAGCATATCTCACTGAACCGAAGAAGTGGTAGTTAGAAGGGAGTTAGAGCTGCAAGCAGTTTGGTTTGGGAAATTAGACGCGAAATGAAACTGCAAATGCCTTCCAACAGGCTTGGAAAAGTGTGTTCTATATCTCTGCCAAACAAACTCCCCGGAGGTTGAGCTTTCAGAAGCTAGTTTAACTCTAAGGGAGGAAGCAGCAGAATGTGCCTCTCACATCTAGCCTGTAGGAATTCAGGTTGGCAAGTTCCATGGGGAAGCCCATTGCTGCCTACGGTGGAAACGGCATGGGAGATTTCAGTTTCAAAATCTCTGTGAAAAAGCGTCAGAGAAGCTTCTCCGTTTAGAATCCAGCATATCTCACTGAACCGAAGAAGTGGTAGTTAGAAGGGAGTTAGAGCTGCAAGCAGTTTGGTTCGGGAAATTAGATGCGAAATGACACTGCAAAGGCCTTCCAACAGGCTTGGAAAAGTGTGTTCTATATCTCTGCCAAACAGAGTCCCCGGAGGTTGAGCTTTCAGAAGCAAGCTTAACTGTTAGGGAGGAAGCAGCAGAATGTGCCTCTCACATCTAGCCTGTAGGAATTCAGGTTGGCAAGTTCTATGGGGAAGCCCATTGCTGCCTATGGTGGAAACGGCATGGGAGATTTCAGTTTCAAAATCTCTGTGAAAAAGCGTCAGAGAAGCTTCTCCGTTTAGAATCCAGCATATCTCACTGAACCGAAGAAGTGGTAGTTAGAAGGGAGTTAGAGCTGCAAGCAGTTTGGTTTGGGAAATTAGACGCGAAATGAAACTGCAAATGCCTTCCAACAGGCTTGGAAAAGTGTGTTCTATATCTCTGCCAAACAAACTCCCCGGAGGTTGAGCTTTCAGAAGCTAGTTTAACTCTAAGGGAGGAAGCAGCAGAATGTGCCTCTCACATCTAGCCTGTAGGAATTCAGGTTGGCAAGTTCTATGGAGAAGCCCATTGCTGCCTATGGTGAAAACGGCATGGGAAATTTCAGTTTCAAAATCTCTGTGAAAAAGCGTCAGAGAAGCTTCTCCGTTTAGAATCCAGCATATCTCACTGAACCGAAGAAGTGGTAGTTAGAAGGGAGTTAGAGCTGCAAGCAGTTTGGTTTGGGAAATTAGATGCGAAATGACACTGCAAAGGCCTTCCAACAGGCTTGGAAAAGTGTGTTCTATATCTCTGCCAAACAGACTCCCCGGAGGTTGAGCTTTCAGAAGCAAGCTTAACTCTTAGGGAGGAAGCAGCCGAATGTGCCTCTCACATCTAGCCTGTAGGAATTCAGGTTGGCAAGTTCTATGGGGAAGCCCATTGCTGCCTATGGTGGAAACGGCATGGGAGATTTCAGTTTCAAAATCTCTGTGAAAAAGCGTCAGAGAAGCTTCTCCGTTTAGAATCCAGCATATCTCACTGAACCGAAGAAGTGGTAGTTAGAAGGCAGTTAGAGCTGCAAGCAGTTTGGTTTGGGAAATTAGACGCGAAATGAAACTGCAAATGCCTTCCAACAGGCTTGGAAAAGTGTGTTCTATATCTGTGCCAAACAGACCCCTCGGAGTTTGAGCTTTCAGAAGCTAGTTTAACTCTAAGGGAGGAAGCAGCAGAATGTGCCTCTCACATCTAGCCTGTAGGAATTCAGGTTGGCAAGTTCTATGGGGAAGCCCATAGGCGCCTTCGTTGGAAACGGGTTTGGAAATTTCAGTTTCAAAATCTCTGTGAAAAAGCGTCAGAGAAGCTTCTCCGTTTAGAATCCAGCATATCTCACTGAACCGAAGAAGTGGTAGTTAGATGGGAGTTAGAGCTGCAAGCAGTTTGGTTTGGGAAATTAGACGCGAAATGAAACTGCAAATGCCTTCCAACAGGCTTGGAAAAGTGTGTTCTATATCTCTGCCAAACAAACTCCCCGGAGGTTGAGCTTTCAGAAGCAAGTTTAACTCTAAGGGAGGAAGCAGCAGAATGTGCCTCTCACATCTAGCCTGTAGGAATTCAGGTTGGCAAGTTCTATGGGGAAGCCCATTGCTGCCTATGGTGGAAACGGCATGGGAGATTTCAGTTCCAAAATCTCTGTGAAAAAGCGTCAGAGAAGCTTCTCCGTTTAGAATCCAGCATATCTCACTGAACCGAAGAAGTGGTAGTTAGAAGGGAGTTAGAGCTGCAAGCAGTTTGGTTTGGGAAATTAGACGCGAAATGAAACTGCAAATGCCTTCCAACAGGCTTGGAAAAGTGTGTTCTATATCTCTGCCAAACAAACTCCCCGGAGGTTGAGCTTTCAGAAGCAAGTTTAACTCTAAGGGAGGAAGCAGCAGAATGTGCCTCTCACATCTAGCCTGTAGGAATTCAGGTTGGCAAGTTCTATGGGGAAGCCCATAGGCGCCTTCGTTGGAAACGGGTTTGGAAATTTCAGTTTCAAAATCTCTGTGAAAAAGCGTCAGAGAAGCTTCTCCGTTTAGAATCCAGCATATCTCACTGAACCGAAGAAGTGGTAGTTAGATGGGAGTTAGAGCTGCAAGCAGTTTGGTTTGGGAAATTAGACGCGAAATGAAACTGCAAATGCCTTCCAACAGGCTTGGAAAAGTGTGTTCTATATCTCTGCCAAACAAACTCCCCGGAGGTTGAGCTTTCAGAAGCAAGTTTAACTCTAAGGGAGGAAGAAGCAGAATGTGCCTCTCACATCTAGCCTGTAGGAATTCAGGTTGGCAAGTTCTATGGGGAAGCCCATTGCTACCTATGGTGGAAACGGCATGGGAGATTTCAGTTCCAAAATCTCTGTGAAAAAGCGTCAGAGAAGCTTCTCCGTTTAGAATCCAGCATATCTCACTGAACCGAAGAAGTGGTAGTTAGAAGGGAGTTAGAGCTGCAAGCAGTTTGGTTTGGGAAATTAGACGCGAAATGAAACTGCAAATGCCTTCCAACAGGCTTGGAAAAGTGTGTTCTATATCTCTGCCAAACAAACTCCCCGGAGGTTGAGCTTTCAGAAGCTAGTTTAACTCTAAGGGAGGAAGCAGCAGAATGTGCCTCTCACATCTAGCCTGTAGGAATTCAGGTTGGCAAGTTCTATGGAGAAGCCCATTGCTGCCTATGGTGAAAACGGCATGGGAAATTTCAGTTTCAAAATCTCTGTGAAAAAGCGTCAGAGAAGCTTCTCCGTTTAGAATCCAGCATATCTCACTGAACCGAAGAAGTGGTAGTTAGAAGGGAGTTAGAGCTGCAAGCAGTTTGGTTTGGGAAATTAGATGCGAAATGACACTGCAAAGGCCTTCCAACAGGCTTGGAAAAGTGTGTTCTATATCTCTGCCAAACAGACTCCCCGGAGGTTGAGCTTTCAGAAGCAAGCTTAACTCTTAGGGAGGAAGCAGCCGAATGTGCCTCTCACATCTAGCCTGTAGGAATTCAGGTTGGCAAGTTCTATGGGGAAGCCCATTGCTGCCTATGGTGGAAACGGCATGGGAGATTTCAGTTTCAAAATCTCTGTGAAAAAGCGTCAGAGAAGCTTCTCCGTTTAGAATCCAGCATATCTCACTGAACCGAAGAAGTGGTAGTTAGAAGGCAGTTAGAGCTGCAAGCAGTTTGGTTTGGGAAATTAGACGCGAAATGAAACTGCAAATGCCTTCCAACAGGCTTGGAAAAGTGTGTTCTATATCTGTGCCAAACAGACCCCTCGGAGTTTGAGCTTTCAGAAGCTAGTTTAACTCTAAGGGAGGAAGCAGCAGAATGTGCCTCTCACATCTAGCCTGTAGGAATTCAGGTTGGCAAGTTCTATGGGGAAGCCCATTGCTGCCTATGGTGGAAACGGCATGGGAGATTTCAGTTTCAAAATCTCTGTGAAAAAGCGTCAGAGAAGCTTCTCCGTTTAGAATCCAGCATATCTCACTGAACCGAAGAAGTGGTAGTTAGAAGGGAGTTAGAGCTGCAAGCAGTTTGGTTTGGGAAATTAGACGCGAAATGAAACTGCAAATGCCTTCCAACAGGCTTGGAAAAGTGTGTTCTATATCTCTGCCAAACAAACTCCCCGGAGGTTGAGCTTTCAGAAGCTAGTTTAACTCTAAGGGAGGAAGCAGCAGAATGTGCCTCTCACATCTACCCTGTAGGAATTCAGGTTGGCAAGTTCTATGGGGAAGCCCATAGGCGCCTTCGTTGGAAACGGGTTTGGAAATTTCAGTTTCAAAATCTCTGTGAAAAAGCGTCAGAGAAGCTTCTCCGTTTAGAATCCAGCATATCTCACTGAACCGAAGAAGTGGTAGTTAGATGGGAGTTAGAGCTGCAAGCAGTTTGGTTTGGGAAATTAGACGCGAAATGAAACTGCAAATGCCTTCCAACAGGCTTGGAAAAGTGTGTTCTATATCTCTGCCAAACAAACTCCCCGGAGGTTGAGCTTTCAGAAGCAAGTTTAACTCTAAGGGAGGAAGCAGCAGAATGTGCCTCTCACATCTAGCCTGTAGGAATTCAGGTTGGCAAGTTCTATGGGGAAGCCCATTGCTGCCTATGGTGGAAACGGCATGGGAGATTTCAGTTCCAAAATCTCTGTGAAAAAGCGTCAGAGAAGCTTCTCCGTTTAGAATCCAGCATATCTCACTGAACCGAAGAAGTGGTAGTTAGAAGGGAGTTAGAGCTGCAAGCAGTTTGGTTTGGGAAATTAGACGCGAAATGAAACTGCAAATGCCTTCCAACAGGCTTGGAAAAGTGTGTTCTATATCTCTGCCAAACAAACTCCCCGGAGGTTGAGCTTTCAGAAGCAAGTTTAACTCTAAGGGAGGAAGCAGCAGAATGTGCCTCTCACATCTAGCCTGTAGGAATTCAGGTTGGCAAGTTCTATGGGGAAGCCCATTGCTGCCTATGGTGGAAACGGCATGGGAGATTTCAGTTTCAAAATCTCTGTGAAAAAGCGTCAGAGAAGCTTCTCCGTTTAGAATCCAGCATATCTCACTGAACCGAAGAAGTGGTAGTTAGAAGGGAGTTAGAGCTGCAAGCAGTTTGGTTTGGGAAATTAGACGCGAAATGAAACTGCAAATGCCTTCCAACAGGCTTGGAAAAGTGTGTTCTATATCTCTGCCAAACAAACTCCCCGGAGGTTGAGCTTTCAGAAGCTAGTTTAACTCTAAGGGAGGAAGCAGCAGAATGTGCCTCTCACATCTAGCCTGTAGGAATTCAGGTTGGCAAGTTCCATGGGGAAGCCCATTGCTGCCTACGGTGGAAACGGCTTGGGAGATTTCAGTTTCAAAATCTCTGTGAAAAAGCGTCAGAGAAGCTTCTCCGTTTAGAATCCAGCATATCTCACTGAACCGAAGAAGTGGTAGTTAGAAGGGAGTTAGAGCTGCAAGCAGTTTGGTTCAGGAAATTAGATGCGAAATGACACTGCAAAGGCCTTCCAACACGCTTGGAAAAGTGTGTTCTATATCTCTGCCAAACAGAGTCCCCGGAGGTTGAGCTTTCAGAAGCAAGCTTAACTGTAAGGGAGGGAGCAGCAGAATGTGCCTCTCACATCTAGCCTGTAGGAATTCAGGTTGGCAAGTTCTATGGGGAAGCCCATTGCTGCCTATGGTGGAAACGGCATGGGAGATTTCAGTTTCAAAATCTCTGTGAAAAAGCGTCATCGAAGCTTCTCCGTTTAGAATCCAGCATATCTCACTGAACCGAAGAAGTGGTAGTTAGAAGGCAGTTAGAGCTGCAAGCAGTTTGGTTTGGGAAATTAGACGCGAAATGAAACTGCAAATGCCTTCCAACAGGCTTGGAAAAGTGTGTTCTATATCTCTGCCAAACAAACTCCCCGGAGGTTGAGCTTTCAGAAGCAAGTTTAACTGTAAGGGAGGAAGCAGCAGAATGTGCCTCTCACATCTAGCCTGTAGGAATTCAGGTTGGCAAGTTCCATGGGGAAGCCCATTGCTGCCTATGGTGGAAACGGCATGGGAGATTTCAGTTTCAAAATCTCTGTGAAAAAGCGTCAGAGAAGCTTCTCCGTTTAGAATCCAGCATATCTCACTGAACCGAAGAAGTGGTAGTTAGAAGGGAGTTAGAGCTGCAAGCAGTTTGGTTTGGGAAATTAGACGCGAAATGAAACTGCAAATGCCTTCCAACAGGCTTGGAAAAGTGTGTTCTATATCTCTGCCAAACAAACTCCCCGGAGGTTGAGCTTTCAGAAGCTAGTTTAACTCTAAGGGAGGAAGCAGCAGAATGTGCCTCTCACATCTAGCCTGTAGGAATTCAGGTTGGCAAGTTCTATGGGGAAGCCCATAGGCGCCTTCGTTGGAAACGGGTTTGGAAATTTCAGTTTCAAAATCTCTGTGAAAAAGCGTCAGAGAAGCTTCTCCGTTTAGAATCCAGCATATCTCACTGAACCGAAGAAGTGGTAGTTAGAAGGGAGTTAGAGCTGCAAGCAGTTTGGTTTGGGAAATTAGACGCGAAATGAAACTGCAAATGCCTTCCAACAGGCTTGGAAAAGTGTGTTCTATATCTCTGCCAAACAAACTCCCCGGAGGTTGAGCTTTCTGAAGCAAGTTTAACTCTAAGGGAGGAAGCAGCAGAATGTGCCTCTCACATCTAGCCTTTAGGAATTCAGGTTGGCAAGTTCTATGGGGAAGCCCATTGCTGCCTATGGTGGAAACGGCATGGGAGATTTCAGTTTCAAAATCTCTGTGAAAAAGCGTCAGAGAAGCTTCTCCGTTTAGAATCCAGCATATCTCACTGAACCGAAGAAGTGGTAGTTAGAAGGGAGTTAGAGCTGCAAGCAGTTTGGTTTGGGAAATTAGATGCGAAATGACACTGCAAAGGCCTTGCAACAGGCTTGGAAAAGTGTGTTCTATATCTCTGCCAAACAGAGTCCCCGGAGGTTGAGCTTTCAGAAGCAAGCTTAACTGTAAGGGAGGGAGCAGCAGAATGTGCCTCTCACATCTAGCCTGTAGGAATTCAGGTTGGCAAGTTCTATGGGGAAGCCCATTGCTGCCTATGGTGGAAACGGCATGGGAGATTTCAGTTTCAAAATCTCTGTGAAAAAGCGTCATCGAAGCTTCTCCGTTTAGAATCCAGCATATCTCACTGAACCGAAGAAGTGGTAGTTAGAAGGCAGTTAGAGCTGCAAGCAGTTTGGTTTGGGAAATTAGACGCGAAATGAAACTGCAAATGCCTTCCAACAGGCTTGGAAAAGTGTGTTCTATATCTCTGCCAAACAAACTTCCCGGAGGTTAAGCTTTCAGAAGCAAGTTTAACTGTAAGGGAGGAAGCAGCAGAATGTGCCTCTCACATCTAGCCTGTAGGAATTCAGGTTGGCAAGTTCCATGGGGAAGCCCATTGCTGCCTATGGTGGAAACGGCATGGGAGATTTCAGTTTCAAAATCTCTGTGAAAAAGCGTCAGAGAAGCTTCTCCGTTTAGAATCCAGCATATCTCACTGAACCGAAGAAGTGGTAGTTAGAAGGGAGTTAGAGCTGCAAGCAGTTTGGTTTGGGAAATTAGACGCGAAATGAAACTGCAAATGCCTTCCAACAGGCTTGGAAAAGTGTGTTCTATATCTCTGCCAAACAAACTCCCCGGAGGTTGAGCTTTCAGAAGCTAGTTTAACTCTAAGGGAGGAAGCAGCAGAATGTGCCTCTCACATCTAGCCTGTAGGAATTCAGGTTGGCAAGTTCTATGGGGAAGCCCATAGGCGCCTTCGTTGGAAACGGGTTTGGAAATTTCAGTTTCAAAATCTCTGTGAAAAAGCGTCAGAGAAGCTTCTCCGTTTAGAATCCAGCATATCTCACTGAACCGAAGAAGTGGTAGTTAGAAGGGAGTTAGAGCTGCAAGCAGTTTGGTTTGGGAAATTAGACGCGAAATGAAACTGCAAATGCCTTCCAACAGGCTTGGAAAAGTGTGTTCTATATCTCTGCCAAACAAACTCCCCGGAGGTTGAGCTTTCTGAAGCAAGTTTAACTCTAAGGGAGGAAGCAGCAGAATGTGCCTCTCACATCTAGCCTTTAGGAATTCAGGTTGGCAAGTTCTATGGGGAAGCCCATTGCTGCCTATGGTGGAAACGGCATGGGAGATTTCAGTTTCAAAATCTCTGTGAAAAAGCGTCAGAGAAGCTTCTCCGTTTAGAATCCAGCATATCTTACTGAACCGAAGAAGTGGTAGTTAGAAGGGAGTTAGAGCTGCAAGCAGTTTGGTTTGGGAAATTAGATGCGAAATGACACTGCAAAGGCCTTGCAACAGGCTTGGAAAAGTGTGTTCTATATCTCTGCCAAACAGAGTCCCCGGAGGTTGAGCTTTCAGAAGCAAGTTTAACTGTTAGGGAGGGAGCAGCAGAATGTGCCTCTCACATCTAGCCTGTAGGAATTCAGGTTGGCAAGTTCTATGGGGAAGCCTATTGGCGCCTTCGTTGGAAACGGGTTTGGAAATTTCAGTTTCAAAATCTCTGTGAAAAAGCGTCAGAGAAGCTTCTCCGTTTAGAATCCAGCATATCTCACTGAACCGAAGAAGTGGTAGTTAGAAGGCAGTTAGAGCTGCAAGCAGTTTGGTTTGGGAAATTAGACGCGAAATGAAACTGCAAATGCCTTCCAACAGGCTTGGAAAAGTGTGTTCTATATCTCTGCCAAACAAACTCCCCGGAGGTTGAGCTTTCAGAAGCTAGTTTAACTCTAAGGGAGGAAGCAGCAGAATGTGCCTCTCACATCTAGCCTGTAGGAATTCAGGTTGGCAAGTTCTATGGGGAAGCCCATTGGCGCCTTCGTTGGAAACGGGTTTGGAAATTTCAGTTTCAAAATCTCTGTGAAAAAGCGTCAGAGAAGCTTCTCCGTTTAGAATCCAGCATATCTCACTGAAACGAAGAAGTGGTAGTTAGAAGGGAGTTAGAGCTGCAAGCAGTTTTGTTTGGGAAATTAGACGCGAAATGAAACTGCAAATGCCTTCCAACAGGCTTGGAAAAGTGTGTTCTATATCTCTGCCAAACAAACTCCCCGGAGGTTGAGCTTTCAGAAGCAAGTTTAACTCTAAGGGAGGAAGCAGCAGAATGTGCCTCTCACATCTAGCCTGTAGGAATTCAGGTTGGCAAGTTCTATGGGGAAGCCCATTGCTGCCTATGGTGGAAACAGCATGGGAGATTTCAGTTTCAAAATCTCTGTGAAAAAGCGTCAGAGAAGCTTCTCCGTTTAGAATCCAGCATATCTCACTGAACAGAAGAAGTGGTAGTTAGAAGGGAGTTAGAGCTGCAAGCAGTTTGGTTTGGGAAATAAGACGCGAAATGAAACTGCAAATGCCTTCCAACAGGCTTGGAAAAGTGTGTTCTATATCTCTGCCAAACAAACTCCCCGGAGGTTGAGCTTTCAGAAGCTAGTTTAACTCTAAGGGAGGAAGCAGCAGAATGTGCCTCTCACATCTAGCCTGTAGGAATTCAGGTTGGCAAGTTCTATGGGGAAGCCCATTGGCGCCTTCGTTGGAAACGGGTTTGGAAATTTCAGTTTCAAAATCTCTGTGAAAAAGCATCAGAGAAGCTTCTCCGTTTAGAATCCAGCATATCTCACTGAACCGAAGAAGTGGTAGTTAGAAGGGAGTTAGAGCTGCAAGCAGTTTGGTTTGGGAAATAAGACGCGAAATGAAACTGCAAATGCCTTCCAACAGGCTTGGAAAAGTGTGTTCTATATCTGTGCCAAACAGAGTCCCCGGAGGTTGAGCTTTCACAAGCAAGCTTAACTCTTAGGGAGGAAGCAGCAGAATGTGCCTCTCACATCTAGCCTGTAGGAATTCAGGTTGGCAAGTTCTATGGGGAAGCCCATTGCTGCCTATGGTGGAAACGGCATGGGAGATTTCAGTTTCAAAATCTCTGTGAAAAAGCGTCAGAGAAGCTTCTCCGTTTAGAATCCAGCATATCTCACTGAACCGAAGAAGTGGTAGTTAGAAGGCAGTTAGAGCTGCAAGCAGTTTGGTTTGGGAAATTAGACGCGAAATGAAACTGCAAATGCCTTCCAACAGGCTTGGAAAATTGTATTCTATATCTCTGCCAAACAGACTCCCCGGAGGTTGAGCTTTCAGAAGCTAGTTTAACTCTAAGGGAGGAAGCAGCAGAATGTGCCTCTCACATCTAGCCTGTAGGAATTCAGGTTGGCAAGTTCTATGGGGAAGCCCATTGCTGCCTATGGTGGAAACGGCATGGGAGATTTCAGTTTCAAAATCTCTGTGAAAAAGCGTCAGAGAAGCTTCTCCGTTTAGAATCCAGCATATCTCACTGAACCGAAGAAGTGGTAGTTAGAAGGGAGTTAGAGCTGCAAGCAGGTTGGTTTGGGAAATTAGACGTGAAATGAAACTGCAAATGCCTTCCAACAGGCTTGGAAAAGTGTGTTCTATATCTCTGCCAAACAGACTCCCCGGAGGTTGAGCTTTCAGAAGCAAGTTTAACTCTAAGGGAGGAAGCAGCAGAATGTGCCTCTCACATCTAGCCTGTAGGAATTCAGGTTGGCAAGTTCTATGGGGAAGCCCATTGCTGGCTATGGTGGAAACAGCATGGGAGATTTCAGTTTCAAACTCTCTGTGAAAAAGCGTCAGAGAAGCTTCTCCGTTTAGAATCCAGCATATCTCACTGAACCGAAGAAGTGGTAGTTAGAAGGGAGTTAGAGCTGCAAGCAGTTTGGTTTGGGAAATTAGACGCGAAATGAAACTGCAAATGCCTTCCAACAGGCTTGGAAAATTGTGTTCTATATCTCTGCCAAACAAACTCCCCGGAGGTTGAGCTTTCAGAAGCTAGTTTAACTCTAAGGGAGGAAGCAGCAGAATGTGCCTCTCACATCTAGCCTGTAGGAATTCAGGTTGGCAAGTTCTATGGGGAAGCCCATTGCTGCCTATGGTGGAAACGGCATGGGAGATTTCAGTTTCAAAATCTCTGTGAAAAAGCGTCAGAGAAGCTTCTCCGTTTAGAATCCAGCATATCTCACTGAACCGAAGAAGTGGTAGTTAGAAGGGAGTTAGAGCTGCAAGCAGTTTGGTTTGGGAAATTAGACGCGAAATGAAACTGCAAATGCCTTCCAACAGGCTTGGAAAAGTGTGTTCTATATCTCTGCCAAACAAACTCCCCGGAGTTTGAGCTTTCAGAAGCTAGTTTAACTCTAAGGGAGGAAGCAGCAGAATGTGCCTCTCACATCTAGCCTGTAGGAATTCAGGTTGGCAAGTTCTATGGGGAAGCCCATTGGCGCCTTCGTTGGAAACGGGTTTGGAAATTTCAGTTTCAAAATCTCTGTGAAAAAGCATCAGAGAAGCTTCTCCGTTTAGAATCCAGCATATCTCACTGAACCGAAGAAGTGGTAGTTAGAAGGGAGTTAGAGCTGCAAGCAGTTTGGTTTGGGAAATTAGACGCGAAATGAAACTGCAAAGGCCTTCCAACAGGCTTGGAAAAGTGTGTTCTATATCTGTGCCAAACAGAGTCCCCGGAGGTTGAGCTTTCACAAGCAAGCTTAACTCTTAGGGAGGAAGCAGCAGAATGTGCCTCTCACATCTAGCCTGTAGGAATTCAGGTTGGCAAGTTCTATGGGGAAGCCCATTGCTGCCTATGGTGGAAACGGCATGGGAGATTTCAGTTTCAAAATCTCTGTGAAAAAGCGTCAGAGAAGCTTCTCCGTTTAGAATCCAGCATATCTCACTGAACCGAAGAAGTGGTAGTTAGAAGGGAGTTAGAGCTGCAAGCAGGTTGGTTTGGGAAATTAGACGCGAAATGAAACTGCAAATGCCTTCCAACAGGCTTGGAAAAGTGTGTTCTATATCTCTGCCAAACAGACTCCCCGGAGGTTGAGCTTTCAGAAGCAAGTTTAACTCTAAGGGAGGAAGCAGCAGAATGTGCCTCTCACATCTAGCCTGTAGGAATTCAGGTTGGCAAGTTCTATGGGGAAGCCCATTGCTGGCTATGGTGGAAACAGCATGGGAGATTTCAGTTTCAAACTCTCTGTGAAAAAGCGTCAGAGAAGCTTCTCCGTTTAGAATCCAGCATATCTCACTGAACCGAAGAAGTGGTAGTTAGAAGGGAGTTAGAGCTGCAAGCAGTTTCGTTTGGGAAATTAGACGCGAAATGAAACTGCAAATGCCTTCCAACAGGCTTGGAAAAGTGTGTTCTATATCTCTGCCAAACAAACTCCCCGGAGGTTGGAGGTTGAGCTTTCAGAAGCAAGTTTAACTCTAAGGGAGGAAGCAGTAGAATGTTCCTCTCACATCTAGCCTGTAGGAATTCAGGTTGGCAAGTTCTATGGGGAAGCCCATAGGCGCCTTCGTTGGAAACGGGTTTGGAAATTTCAGTTTCAAAATCTCTGTGAAAAAGCGTCAGAGAAGCTTCTCCGTTTAGAATCCAGCATATCTCACTGAACCGAAGAAGTGGTAGTTAGAAGGGAGTTAGAGCTGCAAGCAGTTTGGTTTGGGAAATTAGACGCGAAATGAAACTGCAAATGCCTTCCAACAGGCTTGGAAAAGTGTGTTCTATATCTCTGCCAAACAAACTCCCCGGAGGTTGAGCTTTCTGAAGCAAGTTTAACTCTAAGGGAGGAAGCAGCAGAATGTGCCTCTCACATCTAGCCTTTAGGAATTCAGGTTGGCAAGTTCTATGGGGAAGCCCATTGCTGCCTATGGTGGAAACGGCATGGGAGATTTCAGTTTCAAAATCTCTGTGAAAAAGCGTCAGAGAAGCTTCTCCGTTTAGAATCCAGCATATCTCACTGAACCGAAGAAGTGGTAGTTAGAAGGGAGTTAGAGCTGCAAGCAGTTTGGTTTGGGAAATTAGATGCGAAATGACACTGCAAAGGCCTTGCAACAGGCTTGGAAAAGTGTGTTCTATATCTCTGCCAAACATAGTCCCCGGAGGTTGAGCTTTCAGAAGCAAGTTTAACTGTTAGGGAGGGAGCAGCAGAATGTGCCTCTCACATCTAGCCTGTAGGAATTCAGGTTGGCAAGTTCTATGGGGAAGCCCATTGGCGCCTTCGTTGGAAACGGGTTTGGAAATTTCAGTTTCAAAATCTCTGTGAAAAAGCGTCAGAGAAGCTTCTCCGTTTAGAATCCAGCATATCTCACTGAACCGAAGAAGTGGTAGTTAGAAGGCAGTTAGAGCTGCAAGCAGTTTGGTTTGGGAAATTAGACGCGAAATGAAACTGCAAATGCCTTCCAACAGGCTTGGAAAAGTGTGTTCTATATCTCTGCCAAACAAACTCCCCGGAGGTTGAGCTTTCAGAAGCTAGTTTAACTCTAAGGGAGGAAGCAGCAGAATGTGCCTCTCACATCTAGCCTGTAGGAATTCAGGTTGGCATGTTCTATGGGGAAGCCCATAGGCGCCTTCGTTGGAAACGGGTTTGGAAATTTCAGTTTCAAAATCTCTGTGAAAAAGCGTCAGAGAAGCTTCTCCGTTTAGAATCCAGCATATCTCACTGAACCGAAGAAGTGGTAGTTAGAAGGGAGTTAGAGCTGCAAGCAGTTTGGTTTGGGAAATTAGACGCGAAATGAAACTGCAAATGCCTTCCAACAGGCTTGGAAAAGTGTGTTCTATATCTCTGCCAAACAAACTCCCCGGAGGTGGAGCTTTCTGAAGCAAGTTTAACTCTAAGGGAGGAAGCAGCAGAATGTGCCTCTCACATCTAGCCTTTAGGAATTCAGGATGGCAAGTTCTATGGGGAAGCCCATTGCTGCCTATGGTGGAAACGGCATGGGAGATTTCAGTTTCAAAATCTCTGTGAAAAAGCGTCAGAGAAGCTTCTCCGTTTAGAATCCAGCATATCTCACTGAACCGAAGAAGTGGTAGTTAGAAGGCAGTTAGAGCTGCAAGCAGTTTGGTTTGGGAAATTAGACGCGAAATGAAACTGCAAATGCCTTCCAACAGGCTTGGAAAAGTGTGTTCTATATCTCTGCCAAACAAACTCCCCGGAGGTTGAGCTTTCAGAAGCTAGTTTAACTCTAAGGGAGGAAGCAGCAGAATGTGCCTCTCACATCTAGCCTGTAGGTATTCAGGTTGGCAAGTTCTATGGGGAAGCCCATTGGCGCCTTCGTTGGAAACGGGTTTGGAAATTTCAGTTTCAAAATCTCTGTGAAAAAGCGTCAGAGAAGCTTCTCCGTTTAGAATCCAGCATATCTCACTGAACCGAAGAAGTGGTAGTTAGATGGGAGTTAGAGCTGCAAGCAGTTTGCTTTGGGAAATTAGACGCGAAATGAAACTGCAAATGCCTTCCAACAGGCTTGGAAAAGTGTGTTCTATATCTCTGCCAAACAAACTCCCCGGAGGTTGAGCTTTCAGAAGCAAGTTTAACTCTAAGGGAGGAAGCAGCAGAATGTGCCTCTCACATCTAGCCTGTAGGAATTCAGGTTGGCAAGTTCTATGGGGAAGCCCATTGCTGCCTATGGTGGAAACGGCATGGGAGATTTCAGTTTCAAAATCTCTGTGAAAAAGCGTCAGAGAAGCTTCTCCGTTTAGAATCCAGCATATCTCACTGAACCGAAGAAGTGGTAGTTAGAAGGGAGTTAGAGCTGCAAGCAGTTTGGTTTGGGAAATTAGACGCGAAATGAAACTGCAAATGCCTTCCAACAGGCTTGGAAAAGTGTGTTCTATATCTCTGCCAAACAAACTCCCCGGAGGTTGAGCTTTCAGAAGCAAGTTTAACTCTAAGGGAGGAAGCAGCAGAATGTGCCTCTCACATCTAGCCTGTAGGAATTCAGGTTGGCAAGTTCTATGGGGAAGCCCATTGCTGCCTATGGTGGAAACGGCATGGGAGATTTCAGTTTCAAAATCTCTGTGAAAAAGCGTCAGAGAAGCTTCTCCGTTTAGAATCCAGCATATCTCACTGAACCGAAGAAGTGGTAGTTAGAAGGGAGTTAGAGCTGCAAGCAGTTTGGTTTGGGAAATTAGACGCGAAATGAAACTGCAAATGCCTTCCAACAGGCTTGGAAAAGTGTGTTCTATATCTCTGCCAAACAAACTCCCCGGAGGTTGAGCTTTCAGAAGCAAGTTTACCTCTAAGGGAGGAAGCAGCAGAATGTGCCTCTCACATCTAGCCTGTAGGAATTCAGGTTGGCAAGTTCCATGGGGAAGCCCATTGCTGCCTATGGTGGAAACGGCATGGGAGATTTCAGTTTCAAAATCTGTGTGAAAAAGCGTCAGAGAAGCTTCTCCGTTTAGAATCCAGCATATCTCACTGAACCGAAGAAGTGGTAGTTAGAAGGGAGTTAGAGCTGCAAGCAGTTTGGTTTGGGAAATTAGACGCGAAATGAAACTGCAAATGCCTTCCAACAGGCTTGGAAAAGTGTGTTCTATATCTCTGCCAAACAAACTCCCCGGAGGTTGAGCTTTCAGAAGCTAGTTTAACTCTAAGGGAGGAAGCAGCAGAATGTGCCTCTCACATCTAGCCTGTAGGAATTCAGGTTGGCACGTTCTATGGGGAAGCCCATTGGCGCCTTCGTTGGAAACGGGTTTGGAAATTTCAGTTTCAAAATCTCTGTGAAAAAGCGTCAGAGAAGCTTCTCCGTTTAGAATCCAGCATATCTCACTGAACCGAAGAAGTGGTAGTTAGAAGGGAGTTAGAGCTGCAAGCAGTTTGGTTTGGGAAATTAGACGCGATATGAAACTGCAAATGCCTTCCAACAGGCTTGGAAAAGTGTGTTCTATATCTCTGCCAAACAAACTCCCCGGAGTTTGAGCTTTCAGAAGCTAGTTTAACTCTAAGGGAGGAAGCAGCAGAATGTGCCTCTCACATCTAGCCTGTAGGAATTCAGGTTGGCAAGTTCTATGGGGAAGCCCATTGGCGCCTTCGTTGGAAACGGGTTTGGAAATTTCAGTTTCAAAATCTCTGTGAAAAAGCATCAGAGAAGCTTCTCCGTTTAGAATCCAGCATATCTCACTGAACCGAAGAAGTGGTAGTTAGAAGGGAGTTAGAGCTGCAAGCAGTTTGGTTTGGGAAATTAGACGCGAAATGAAACTGCAAAGGCCTTCCAACAGGCTTGGAAAAGTGTGTTCTATATCTGTGCCAAACAGAGTCCCCGGAGGTTGAGCTTTCACAAGCAAGCTTAACTCTTAGGGAGGAAGCAGCAGAATGTGCCTCTCACATCTAGCCTGTAGGAATTCAGGTTGGCAAGTTCTATGGGGAAGCCCATTGCTGCCTATGGTGGAAACGGCATGGGAGATTTCAGTTTCAAAATCTCTGTGAAAAAGCGTCAGAGAAGCTTCTCCGTTTAGAATCCAGCATATCTCACTGAAATGAAGAAGTGGTAGTTAGAAGGCAGTTAGAGCTGCAAGCAATTTGGTTTGGGAAATTAGACGCGAAATGAAACTGCAAATGCCTTCCAACAGGCTTGGAAAATTGTATTCTATATCTCTGCCAAACAGACTCCCCGGAGGTTGAGCTTTCAGAAGCTAGTTTAACTCTAAGGGAGGAAGCAGCAGAATGTGCCTCTCACATCTAGCCTGTAGGAATTCAGGTTGGCAAGTTCTATGGGGAAGCCCATTGCTGCCTATGGTGGAAACGGCATGGGAGATTTCAGTTTCAAAATCTCTGTGAAAAAGCGTCAGAGAAGCTTCTCCGTTTAGAATCCAGCATATCTCACTGAACCGAAGAAGTGGTAGTTAGAAGGGAGTTAGAGCTGCAAGCAGGTTGGTTTGGGAAATTAGACGCGAAATGAAACTGCAAATGCCTTCCAACAGGCTTGGAAAAGTGTGTTCTATATCTCTGCCAAACAGACTCCCCGGAGGTTGAGCTTTCAGAAGCAAGTTTAACTCTAAGGGAGGAAGCAGCAGAATGTGCCTCTCACATCTAGCCTGTAGGAATTCAGGTTGGCAAGTTCTATGGGGAAGCCCATTGCTGGCTATGGTGGAAACAGCATGGGAGATTTCAGTTTCACACTCTTTGTGAAAAAGCGTCAGAGAAGCTTCTCCGTTTAGAATCCAGCATATCTCACTGAACCGAAGAAGTGGTAGTTAGAAGGGAGTTAGAGCTGCAAGCAGTTTGGTTTGGGAAATTAGACGCGAAATGAAACTGCAAATGCCTTCCAACAGGCTTGGAAACGTGTGTTCTATATCTCTGCCAAACAAACTCCCCGGAGGTTGAGCTTTCAGAAGCAAGTTTAACTCTAAGGGAGGAAGCAGTAGAATGTGCCTCTCACATCTAGCCTGTAGGAATTCAGGTTGGCAAGTTCTATGGGGAAGCCCATAGGCGCCTTCGTTGGAAACGGGTTTGGAAATTTCAGTTTCAAAATCTCTGTGAAAAAGCGTCAGAGAAGCTTCTCCGTTTAGAATCCAGCATATCTCACTGAACCGAAGAAGTGGTAGTTAGAAGGGAGTTAGAGCTGCAAGCAGTTTGGTTTGGGAAATTAGACGCGAAATGAAACTGCAAATGCCTTCCAACAGGCTTGGAAAAGTGTGTTCTATATCTCTGCCAAACAAACTCCCCGGAGGTTGAGCTTTCTGAAGCAAGTTTAACTCTAAGGGAGGAAGCAGCAGAATGTGCCTCTCACATCTAGCCTTTAGGAATTCAGGTTGGCAAGTTCTATGGGGAAGCCCATTGCTGCCTATGGTGGAAACGGCATGGGAGATTTCAGTTTCAAAATCTCTGTGAAAAAGCGTCAGAGAAGCTTCTCCGTTTAGAATCCAGCATATCTCACTGAACCGAAGAAGTGGTAGTTAGAAGGGAGTTAGAGCTGCAAGCAGTTTGGTTTGGGAAATTAGATGCGAAATGACACTGCAAAGGCCTTGCAACAGGCTTGGAAAAGTGTGTTCTATATCTCTGCCAAACAGAGTCCCCGGAGGTTGAGCTTTCAGAAGCAAGTTTAACTGTTAGGGAGGGAGCAGCAGAATGTGCCTCTCACATCTAGCCTGTAGGAATTCAGGTTGGCAAGTTCTATGGGGAAGCCCATTGGCGCCTTCGTTGGAAACGGGTTTGGAAATTTCAGTTTCAAAATCTCTGTGAAAAAGCGTCAGAGAAGCTTCTCCGTTTAGAATCCAGCATATCTCACTGAACCGAAGAAGTGGTAGTTAGAAGGCAGTTAGAGCTGCAAGCAGTTTGGTTTGGGAAATTAGACGCGAAATGAAACTGCAAATGCCTTCCAACAGGCTTGGAAAAGTGTGTTCTATATCTCTGCCAAACAAACTCCCCGGAGGTTGAGCTTTCAGAAGCTAGTTTAACTCTAAGGGAGGAAGCAGCAGAATGTGCCTCTCACATCTAGCCTGTAGGTATTCAGGTTGGCAAGTTCTATGGGGAAGCCCATTGGCGCCTTCGTTGGAAACGGGTTTGGAAATTTCAGTTTCAAAATCTCTGTGAAAAAGCGTCAGAGAAGCTTCTCCGTTTAGAATCCAGCATATCTCACTGAACCGAAGAAGTGGTAGTTAGATGGGAGTTAGAGCTGCAAGCAGTTTGGTTTGGGAAATGAGACGCGAAATGAAACTGCAAATGCCTTCCAACAGGCTTGGAAAAGTGTGTTCTATATCTCTGCCAAACAAACTCCCCGGAGGTTGAGCTTTCAGAAGCAAGTTTAACTCTAAGGGAGGAAGCAGCAGAATGTGCCTCTCACATCTAGCCTGTAGGAATTCAGGTTGGCAAGTTCTATGGGGAAGCCCATTGCTGCCTATGTTGGAAACGGCATGGGAGATTTCAGTTTCAAAATCTCTGTGAAAAAGCGTCAGAGAAGCTTCTCCGTTTAGAATCCAGCATATCTCACTGAACCGAAGAAGTGGTAGTTAGAAGGGAGTTAGAGCTGCAAGCAGTTTGGTTTGGGAAATTAGACGCGAAATGAAACTGCAAATGCCTTCCAACAGGCTTGGAAAAGTGTGTTCTATATCTCTGCCAAACAAACTCCCCGGAGGTTGAGCTTTCAGAAGCAAGTTTAACTCTAAGGGAGGAAGCAGCAGAATGTGCCTCTCACATCTAGCCTGTAGGAATTCAGGTTGGCAAGTTCTATGGGGAAGCCCATTGCTGCCTATGGTGGAAACGGCATGGGAGATTTCAGTTTCAAAATCTCTGTGAAAAAGCGTCAGAGAAGCTTCTCCGTTTAGAATCCAGCATATCTCACTGAACCGAAGAAGTGGTAGTTAGAAGGGAGTTAGAGCTGCAAGCAGTTTGGTTTGGGAAATTAGACGCGAAATGAAACTGCAAATGCCTTCCAACAGGCTTGGAAAAGTGTGTTCTATATCTCTGCCAAACAAACTCCCCGGAGGTTGAGCTTTCAGAAGCTAGTTTAACTCTAAGGGAGGAAGCAGCAGAATGTGCCTCTCACATCTAGCCTGTAGGAATTCAGGTTGGCATGTTCTATGGGGAAGCCCATAGGCGCCTTCGTTGGAAACGGGTTTGGAAATTTCAGTTTCAAAATCTCTGTGAAAAAGCGTCAGAGAAGCTTCTCCGTTTAGAATCCAGCATATCTCACTGAACCGAAGAAGTGGTAGTTAGAAGGGAGTTAGAGCTGCAAGCAGTTTGGTTTGGGAAATTAGACGCGAAATGAAACTGCAAATGCCTTCCAACAGGCTTGGAAAAGTGTGTTCTATATCTCTGCCAAACAAACTCCCCGGAGGTGGAGCTTTCTGAAGCAAGTTTAACTCTAAGGGAGGAAGCAGCAGAATGTGCCTCTCACATCTAGCCTTTAGGAATTCAGGATGGCAAGTTCTATGGGGAAGCCCATTGCTGCCTATGGTGGAAACGGCATGGGAGATTTCAGTTTCAAAATCTCTGTGAAAAAGCGTCAGAGAAGCTTCTCCGTTTAGAATCCAGCATATCTCACTGAACCGAAGAAGTGGTAGTTAGAAGGCAGTTAGAGCTGCAAGCAGTTTGGTTTGGGAAATTAGACGCGAAATGAAACTGCAAATGCCTTCCAACAGGCTTGGAAAAGTGTGTTCTATATCTCTGCCAAACAAACTCCCCGGAGGTTGAGCTTTCAGAAGCAAGTTTAACTCTAAGGGAGGAAGCAGCAGAATGTGCCTCTCACATCTAGCCTGTAGGAATTCAGGTTGGCAAGTTCTATGGGGAAGCCCATTGCTGCCTATGGTGGAAACGGCATGGGAGATTTCAGTTTCAAAATCTCTGTGAAAAAGCGTCAGAGAAGCTTCTCCGTTTAGAATCCAGCATATCTCACTGAACCGAAGAAGTGGTAGTTAGAAGGGAGTTAGAGCTGCAAGCAGTTTGGTTTGGGAAATTAGACGCGAAATGAAACTGCAAATGCCTTCCAACAGGCTTGGAAAAGTGTGTTCTATATCTCTGCCAAACAAACTCCCCGGAGGTTGAGCTTTCAGAAGCTAGTTTAACTCTAAGGGAGGAAGCAGCAGAATGTGCCTCTCACATCTAGCCTGTAGGAATTCAGGTTGGCATGTTCTATGGGGAAGCCCATAGGCGCCTTCGTTGGAAACGGGTTTGGAAATTTCAGTTTCAAAATCTCTGTGAAAAAGCGTCAGAGAAGCTTCTCCGTTTAGAATCCAGCATATCTCACTGAACCGAAGAAGTGGTAGTTAGAAGGGAGTTAGAGCTGCAAGCAGTTTGGTTTGGGAAATTAGACGCGAAATGAAACTGCAAATGCCTTCCAACAGGCTTGGAAAAGTGTGTTCTATATCTCTGCCAAACAAACTCCCCGGAGGTGGAGCTTTCTGAAGCAAGTTTAACTCTAAGGGAGGAAGCAGCAGAATGTGCCTCTCACATCTAGCCTTTAGGAATTCAGGATGGCAAGTTCTATGGGGAAGCCCATTGCTGCCTATGGTGGAAACGGCATGGGAGATTTCAGTTTCAAAATCTCTGTGAAAAAGCGTCAGAGAAGCTTCTCCGTTTAGAATCCAGCATATCTCACTGAACCGAAGAAGTGGTAGTTAGAAGGCAGTTAGAGCTGCAAGCAGTTTGGTTTGGGAAATTAGACGCGAAATGAAACTGCAAATGCCTTCCAACAGGCTTGGAAAAGTGTGTTCTATATCTCTGCCAAACAAACTCCCCGGAGGTTGAGCTTTCAGAAGCTAGTTTAACTCTAAGGGAGGAAGCAGCAGAATGTGCCTCTCACATCTAGCCTGTAGGTATTCAGGTTGGCAAGTTCTATGGGGAAGCCCATTGGCGCCTTCGTTGGAAACGGGTTTGGAAATTTCAGTTTCAAAATCTCTGTGAAAAAGCGTCAGAGAAGCTTCTCCGTTTAGAATCCAGCATATCTCACTGAACCGAAGAAGTGGTAGTTAGATGGGAGTTAGAGCTGCAAGCAGTTTGCTTTGGGAAATTAGACGCGAAATGAAACTGCAAATGCCTTCCAACAGGCTTGGAAAAGTGTGTTCTATATCTCTGCCAAACAAACTCCCCGGAGGTTGAGCTTTCAGAAGCAAGTTTAACTCTAAGGGAGGAAGCAGCAGAATGTGCCTCTCACATCTAGCCTGTAGGAATTCAGGTTGGCAAGTTCTATGGGGAAGCCCATTGCTGCCTATGGTGGAAACGGCATGGGAGATTTCAGTTTCAAAATCTCTGTGAAAAAGCGTCAGAGAAGCTTCTCCGTTTAGAATCCAGCATATCTCACTGAACCGAAGAAGTGGTAGTTAGAAGGGAGTTAGAGCTGCAAGCAGTTTGGTTTGGGAAATTAGACGCGAAATGAAACTGCAAATGCCTTCCAACAGGCTTGGAAAAGTGTGTTCTATATCTCTGCCAAACAAACTCCCCGGAGGTTGAGCTTTCAGAAGCAAGTTTAACTCTAAGGGAGGAAGCAGCAGAATGTGCCTCTCACATCTAGCCTGTAGGAATTCAGGTTGGCAAGTTCTATGGGGAAGCCCATTGCTGCCTATGGTGGAAACGGCATGGGAGATTTCAGTTTCAAAATCTCTGTGAAAAAGCGTCAGAGAAGCTTCTCCGTTTAGAATCCAGCATATCTCACTGAACCGAAGAAGTGGTAGTTAGAAGGGAGTTAGAGCTGCAAGCAGTTTGGTTTGGGAAATTAGACGCGAAATGAAACTGCAAATGCCTTCCAACAGGCTTGGAAAAGTGTGTTCTATATCTCTGCCAAACAAACTCCCCGGAGGTTGAGCTTTCAGAAGCAAGTTTACCTCTAAGGGAGGAAGCAGCAGAATGTGCCTCTCACATCTAGCCTGTAGGAATTCAGGTTGGCAAGTTCCATGGGGAAGCCCATTGCTGCCTATGGTGGAAACGGCATGGGAGATTTCAGTTTCAAAATCTGTGTGAAAAAGCGTCAGAGAAGCTTCTCCGTTTAGAATCCAGCATATCTCACTGAACCGAAGAAGTGGTAGTTAGAAGGGAGTTAGAGCTGCAAGCAGTTTGGTTTGGGAAATTAGACGCGAAATGAAACTGCAAATGCCTTCCAACAGGCTTGGAAAAGTGTGTTCTATATCTCTGCCAAACAAACTCCCCGGAGGTTGAGCTTTCAGAAGCTAGTTTAACTCTAAGGGAGGAAGCAGCAGAATGTGCCTCTCACATCTAGCCTGTAGGAATTCAGGTTGGCACGTTCTATGGGGAAGCCCATTGGCGCCTTCGTTGGAAACGGGTTTGGAAATTTCAGTTTCAAAATCTCTGTGAAAAAGCGTCAGAGAAGCTTCTCCGTTTAGAATCCAGCATATCTCACTGAACCGAAGAAGTGGTAGTTAGATGGGAGTTAGAGCTGCAAGCAGTTTGGTTTGGGAAATTAGACGCGAAATGAAACTGCAAATGCCTTCCAACAGGCTTGGAAAAGTGTGTTCTATATCTCTGCCAAACAGAGTCCCCGGAGGTTGAGCTTTCAGAAGCAAGCTTAACTGTTAGGGAGGAAGCAGCAGAATGTGCCTCTCACATCTAGCCTGTGGGAATTCAGGTTGGCAAGTTCTATGGGGAAGCCCATTGCTGCCTATGGTGGAAACGGCATGGGAGATTTCAGTTTCAAAATCTCTGTGAAAAAGCGTCAGAGAAGCTTCTCTGTTTAGAATCCAGCATATCTCACTGAACCGAAGAAGTGGTAGTTAGAAGGGAGTTAGAGCTGCAAGCAGTTTGTTTTGGGAAATTAGACGCGAAATGCAACTGCAAATGCCTTCCAACAGGCTTGGAAAAGTGTGTTCTATATCTCTGCCAAACAAACTCCCCGGAGGTTGAGCTTTCAGAAGCAAGTTTAACTCTAAGGGAGGAAGCAGAAGAATGTGCCTCTCACATCTAGCCTGTAGGAATTCAGGTTGGCAAGTTCTATGGGGAAGCCCATTGCTGCCTATGGTGGAAACGGCATGGGAGATTTCAGTTTCAAAATCTCTGTGAAAAAGCGTCAGAGAAGCTTCTCCGTTTAGAATCCAGCATATCTCACTGAACCGAAGAAGTGGTAGTTAGAAGGGAGTTAGAGCTGCAAGCAGTTTGGTTTGGGAAATTAGACGCGAAATGAAACTGCAAATGCCTTCCAACAGGCTTGGAAAAGTGTGTTCTATATCTATGCCAAACAAACTCCCCGGAGGTTGAGCTTTCTGAAGCAAGTTTAACTCTAAGGGAGGAAGCAGCAGAATGTGCCTCTCACATCTAGCCTTTAGGAATTCAGGTTGGCAATTTCTATGGGGAGGCCCATTGCTGCCTATGGTGGAAACGGCATGGGAGATTTCAGTTTCAAAATCTCTGTGAAAAAGCGTCAGAGAAGCTTCTCCGTTTAGAATCCAGCATATCTCACTGAACCGAAGAAGTGGTAGTTAGAAGGGAGTTAGAGCTGCAAGCAGTTTGGTTTGGGAAATTAGACGCGAAATGAAACTGCAAATTCCTTCCAACAGGCTTGGAAAATTGTGTTCTATATCTCTGCCAAACAGAGTCCCCGGAGGTTGAGCTTTCAGAAGCAAGCTAAACTGTTAGGGAGGAAGCAGCAGAATGTGCCTCTCACATCTAGCCTGTAGGAATTCAGGTTGGCAAGTTCTATGGGGAAGCCCATTGCTGCCTATGGTGGAAACGGCATGGGAGATTTCAGTTTCAAAATCTCTGTGAAAAAGCGTCAGAGAAGCTTCTCCGTTTAGAATCCAGCATATCTCACTGAACCGAAGAAGTGGTAGTTAGAAGGGAGTTAGAGCTGCAAGCAGTTTGGTTTGGGACATTAGACGCGAAATGAAACTGCAAATGCCTTCCAACAGGCTTGGAAAAGTGTGTTCTATATCTTTGCCAAACAGACTCCCCGGAGGTTGAGCTTTCAGAAGCAAGTTTAACTCTAAGGGAGGAAGCAGCAGAATGTGCCTCTCACATCTAGCCTGTAGGAATTCAGGTTGGCAAGTTCTATGGGGAAGCCCATTGCTGCCTATGGTGAAAACGGCATGGGAAATTTCAGTTTCAAAATCTCTGTGAAAAAGCGTCAGAGAAGCTTCTCCGTTTAGAATCCAGCATATCTCACTGAACCGAAGAAGTGGTAGTTAGAAGGGAGTTAGAGCTACAAGCAGTTTGGTTTGGGAAATTAGACGCGAAATGAAACTGCAAATGCCTTAAAACAGGCTTGGAAAAGTGTGTTCTATATCTCTGCCAAACAGACTCCCCGGAGGTTGAGCTTTCAGAAGCTAGCTTAACTCTAAGGGAGGAAGCAGCAGAATGTGCCTCTCACATCTAGCCTGTAGGAATTCAGGTTGGCAAGTTCTATGGGGAAGCCCATAGGCGCCTTCGTTGGAAACGGGTTTGGAAATTTCAGTTTCAAAATCTCTGTGAAAAAGCGTCAGAGAAGCTTCTCCGTTTAGAATCCAGCATATCTCACTGAACCGAAGAAGTGGTAGTTAGAAGGGAGTTAGAGCTGCAAGCAGTTTGGTTTGGGAAATTAGACGCGAAATGAAACTGCAAATGCCTTCCAACAGGCTTGGAAAAGTGTGTTCTATATCTCTGCCAAACAAACTCCCCGGAGGTTGAGCTTTCAGAAGCAAGTTTAACTCTAAGGGAGGGAGCAGCAGAATGTGCCTCTCACATCTAGCCTGTAGGAATTCAGGTTGGCAAGTTCTATGGGGAAGCCCATTGCTGCCTATGGTGGAAACGGCATGGGAGATTTCAGTTTCAAAATCTCTGTGAAAAAGCGTCATCGAAGCTTCTCCGTTTAGAATCCAGCATATCTCACTGAACCGAAGAAGTGGTAGTTAGAAGGGAGTTAGAGCTGCAAGCAGTTTGGTTTGGGAAATTAGACGCGAAATGAAACTGCAAATGCCTTCCAACAGGCTTGGAAAAGTGTGTTCTATATCTCTGCCAAACAAACTCCCCGGAGGTTGAGCTTTCAGAAGCAAGTTTAACTGTAAGGGAGGAAGCAGCAGAATGTGCCTCTCACATCTAGCCTGTAGGAATTCAGGTTGGCAAGTTCCATGGGGAAGCCCATTGCTGCCTATGGTGGAAACGGCATGGGAGATTTCAGTTTCAAAATCTCTGTGAAAAAGCGTCAGAGAAGCTTCTCCGTTTAGAATCCAGCATATCTCACTGAACCGAAGAAGTGGTAGTTAGAAGGGAGTTAGAGCTGCAAGCAGTTTGGTTTGGGAAATTAGACGCGAAATGAAACTGCAAATGCCTTCCAACAGGCTTGGAAAAGTGTGTTCTATATCTCTGCCAAACAAACTCCCCGGAGGTTGAGCTTTCAGAAGCTAGTTTAACTCTAAGGGAGGAAGCAGCAGAATGTGCCTCTCACATCTAGCCTGTAGGAATTCAGGTTGGCAAGTTCTATGGGGAAGCCCATAGGCGCCTTCGTTGGAAACGGGTTTGGAAATTTCAGTTTCAAAATCTCTGTGAAAAAGCGTCAGAGAAGCTTCTCCGTTTAGAATCCAGCATATCTCACTGAACCGAAGAAGTGGTAGTTAGAAGGGAGTTAGAGCTGCAAGCAGTTTGGTTTGGGAAATTAGACGCGAAATGAAACTGCAAATGCCTTCCAACAGGCTTGGAAAAGTGTGTTCTATATCTCTGCCAAACAAACTCCCCGGAGGTTGAGCTTTCTGAAGCAAGTTTAACTCTAAGGGAGGAAGCAGCAGAATGTGCCTCTCACATCTAGCCTTTAGGAATTCAGGTTGGCAAGTTCTATGGGGAAGCCCATTGCTGCCTATGGTGGAAACGGCATGGGAGATTTCAGTTTCAAAATCTCTGTGAAAAAGCGTCAGAGAAGCTTCTCCGTTTAGAATCCAGCATATCTCACTGAACCGAAGAAGTGGTAGTTAGAAGGGAGTTAGAGCTGCAAGCAGTTTGGTTTGGGAAACTAGATGCGAAATGACACTGCAAAGGCCTTGCAACAGGCTTGGAAAAGTGTGTTCTATATCTCTGACAAACAGAGTCCCCGGAGGTTGAGCTTTCAGAAGCAAGCTTAACTGTAAGGGAGGGAGCAGCAGAATGTGCCTCTCACATCTAGCCTGTAGGAATTCAGGTTGGCAAGTTCTATGGGGAAGCCCATTGTTGCCTATGGTGGAAACGGCATGGGAGATTTCAGTTTCAAAATCTCTGTGAAAAAGCGTCATCGAAGCTTCTCCGTTTAGAATCCAGCATATCTCACTGAACCGAAGAAGGGGTAGTTAGAAGGCAGTTAGAGCTGCAAGCAGTTTGGTTTGGGAAATTAGACGCGAAATGAAACTGCAAATGCCTTCCAACAGGCTTGGAAAAGTGTGTTCTATATCTCTGCCAAACAAACTCCCCGGAGGTTAAGCTTTCAGAAGCAAGTTTAACTGTAAGGGAGGAAGCAGCAGAATGTGCCTCTCACATCTAGCCTGTAGGAATTCAGGTTGGCAAGTTCCATGGGGAAGCCCATTGCTGCCTATGGTGGAAACGGCATGGGAGATTTCAGTTTCAAAATCTCTGTGAAAAAGCGTCAGAGAAGCTTCTCCGTTTAGAATCCAGCATATCTCACTGAACCGAAGAAGTGGTAGTTAGAAGGGAGTTAGAGCTGCAAGCAGTTTGGTTTGGGAAATTAGACGCGAAATGAAACTGCAAATGCCTTCCAACAGGCTTGGAAAAGTGTGTTCTATATCTCTGCCAAACAAACTCCCCGGAGGTTGAGCTTTCAGAAGCTAGTTTAACTCTAAGGGAGGAAGCAGCAGAATGTGCCTCTCACATCTAGCCTGTAGGAATTCAGGTTGGCAAGTTCTATGGGGAAGCCCATAGGCGCCTTCGTTGGAAACGGGTTTGGAAATTTCAGTTTCAAAATCTCTGTGAAAAAGCGTCAGAGAAGCTTCTCCGTTTAGAATCCAGCATATCTCACTGAACCGAAGAAGTGGTAGTTAGAAGGGAGTTAGAGCTGCAAGCAGTTTGGTTTGGGAAATTAGACGCGAAATGAAACTGCAAATGCCTTCCAACAGGCTTGGAAAAGTGTGTTCTATATCTCTGCCAAACAAACTCCCCGGAGGTTGAGCTTTCTGAAGCAAGTTTAACTCTAAGGGAGGAAGCAGCAGAATGTGCCTCTCACATCTAGCCTTTAGGAATTCAGGTTGGCAAGTTCTATGGGGAAGCCCATTGCTGCCTATGGTGGAAACAGCATGGGAGATTTCAGTTTCAAAATCTCTGTGAAAAAGCGTCAGAGAAGCTTCTCCGTTTAGAATCCAGCATATCTTACTGAACCGAAGAAGTGGTAGTTAGAAGGGAGTTAGAGCTGCAAGCAGTTTGGTTTGGGAAATTAGATGCGAAATGACACTGCAAAGGCCTTGCAACAGGCTTGGAAAAGTGTGTTCTATATCTCTGCCAAACAGAGTCCCCGGAGGTTGAGCTTTCAGAAGCAAGTTTAACTGTTAGGGAGGGAGCAGCAGAATGTGCCTCTCACATCTAGCCTGTAGGAATTCAGGTTGGCAAGTTCTATGGGGAAGCCCATTGGCGCCTTCGTTGGAAACGGGTTTGGAAATTTCAGTTTCAAAATCTCTGTGAAAAAGCGTCAGAGAAGCTTCTCCGTTTAGAATCCAGCATATCTCACTGAACCGAAGAAGTGGTAGTTAGAAGGCAGTTAGAGCTGCAAGCAGTTTGGTTTGGGAAATTAGACGCGAAATGAAACTGCAAATGCCTTCCAACAGGCTTGGAAAAGTGTGTTCTATATCTCTGCCAAACAAACTCCCCGGAGGTTGAGCTTTCAGAAGCTAGTTTAACTCTAAGGGAGGAAGCAGCAGAATGTGCCTCTCACATCTAGCCTGTAGGAATTCAGGTTGGCAAGTTCTATGGGGAAGCCCATAGGCGCCTTCGTTGGAAACTGGTTTGGAAATTTCAGTTTCAAAATCTCTGTGAAAAAGCGTCAGAGAAGCTTCTCCGTTTAGAATCCAGCATATCTCACTGAACCGAAGAAGTGGTAGTTAGAAGGGAGTTAGAGCTGCAAGCAGTTTGGTTTGGGAAATTAGACGCGAAATGAAACTGCAAATGCCTTCCAACAGGCTTGGAAAAGTGTGTTCTATATCTCTGCCAAACAAACTCCCCGGAGGTTGAGCTTTCTGAAGCAAGTTTAACTCTAAGGGAGGAAGCAGCAGAATGTGCCTCTCACATCTAGCCTTTAGGAATTCAGGTTGGCAAGTTCTATGGGGAAGCCCATTGCTGCCTATGGTGGAAACGGCATGGGAGATTTCAGTTTCAAAATCTCTGTGAAAAAGCGTCAGAGAAGCTTCTCCGTTTAGAATCCAGCATATCTTACTGAACCGAAGAAGTGGTAGTTAGAAGGGAGTTAGAGCTGCAAGCAGTTTGGTTTGGGAAATTAGATGCGAAATGACACTGCAAAGGCCTTGCAACAGGCTTGGAAAAGTGTGTTCTATATCTCTGCCAAACAGAGTCCCCGGAGGTTGAGCTTTCAGAAGCAAGTTTAACTGTTAGGGAGGGAGCAGCAGAATGTGCCTCTCACATCTAGCCTGTAGGAATTCAGGTTGGCAAGTTCTATGGGGAAGCCCATTGGCGCCTTCGTTGGAAACGGGTTTGGAAATTTCAGTTTCAAAATCTCTGTGAAAAAGCGTCAGAGAAGCTTCTCCGTTTAGAATCCAGCATATCTCACTGAACCGAAGAAGTGGTAGTTAGAAGGCAGTTAGAGCTGCAAGCAGTTTGGTTTGGGAAATTAGACGCGAAATGAAACTGCAAATGCCTTCCAACAGGCTTGGAAAAGTGTGTTCTATATCTCTGCCAAACAAACTCCCCGGAGGTTGAGCTTTCAGAAGCTAGTTTAACTCTAAGGGAGGAAGCAGCAGAATGTGCCTCTCACATCTAGCCTGTAGGAATTCAGGTTGGCAAGTTCTATGGGGAAGCCCATTGGCGCCTTCGTTGGAAACGGGTTTGGAAATTTCAGTTTCAAAATCTCTGTGAAAAAGCGTCAGAGAAGCTTCTCCGTTTAGAATCCAGCATATCTCACTGAAACGAAGAAGTGGTAGTTAGAAGGGAGTTAGAGCTGCAAGCAGTTTTGTTTGGGAAATTAGACGCGAAATGAAACTGCAAATGCCTTCCAACAGGCTTGGAAAAGTGTGTTCTATATCTCTGCCAAACAAACTCCCCGGAGGTTGAGCTTTCAGAAGCAAGTTTAACTCTAAGGGAGGAAGCAGCAGAATGTGCCTCTCACATCTAGCCTGTAGGAATTCAGGTTGGCAAGTTCTATGGGGAAGCCCATTGCTGCCTATGGTGGAAACGGCATGGGAGATTTCAGTTTCAAAATCTCTGTGAAAAAGCGTCAGAGAAGCTTCTCCGTTTAGAATCCAGCATATCTCACTGAACCGAAGAAGTGGTAGTTAGAAGGGAGTTAGAGCTGCAAGCAGTTTGGTTTGGGAAATAAGACGCGAAATGAAACTGCAAATGCCTTCCAACAGGCTTGGAAAAGTGTGTTCTATATCTCTGCCAAACAAACTCCCCGGAGGTTGAGCTTTCAGAAGCTAGTTTAACTCTAAGGGAGGAAGCAGCAGAATGTGCCTCTCACATCTAGCCTGTAGGAATTCAGGTTGGCAAGTTCTATGGGGAAGCCCATTGGCGCCTTCGTTGGAAACGGGTTTGGAAATTTCAGTTTCAAAATCTCTGTGAAAAAGCATCAGAGAAGCTTCTCCGTTTAGAATCCAGCATATCTCACTGAACCGAAGAAGTGGTAGTTAGAAGGGAGTTAGAGCTGCAAGCAGTTTGGTTTGGGAAATTAGACGCGAAATGAAACTGCAAAGGCCTTCCAACAGGCTTGGAAAAGTGTGTTCTATATCTGTGCCAAACAGAGTCCCCGGAGGTTGAGCTTTCACAAGCAAGTTTAACTCTAAGGGAGGAAGAAGCAGAATGTGCCTCTCACATCTAGCCTGTAGGAATTCAGGTTGGCAAGTTCTATGGGGAAGCCCATTGCTACCTATGGTGGAAACGGCATGGGAGATTTCAGTTCCAAAATCTCTGTGAAAAAGCGTCAGAGAAGCTTCTCCGTTTAGAATCCAGCATATCTCACTGAACCGAAGAAGTGGTAGTTAGAAGGGAGTTAGAGCTGCAAGCAGTTTGGTTTGGGAAATTAGACGCGAAATGAAACTGCAAATGCCTTCCAACAGGCTTGGAAAAGTGTGTTCTATATCTCTGCCAAACAAACTCCCCGGAGGTTGAGCTTTCAGAAGCAAGTTTAACTCTAAGGGAGGAAGCAGCAGAATGTGCCTCTCACATCTAGCCTGTAGGAATTCAGGTTGGCAAGTTCTATGGGGAAGCCCATTGCTGCCTATGGTGGAAACGGCATGGGAGATTTCAGTTTCAAAATCTCTGTGAAAAAGCGTCAGAGAAGCTTCTCCGTTTAGAATCCAGCATATCTCACTGAACCGAAGAAGTGGTAGTTAGAAGGGAGTTAGAGCTGCAAGCAGTTTGGTTTGGGAAATTAGACGCGAAATGAAACTGCAAATGCCTTCCAACAGGCTTGGAAAAGTGTGTTCTATATCTCTGCCAAACAAACTCCCCGGAGGTTGAGCTTTCAGAAGCTAGTTTAACTCTAAGGGAGGAAGCAGCAGAATGTGCCTCTCACATCTAGCCTGTAGGAATTCAGGTTGGCAAGTTCCATGGGGAAGCCCATTGCTGCCTACGGTGGAAACGGCATGGGAGATTTCAGTTTCAAAATCTCTGTGAAAAAGCGTCAGAGAAGCTTCTCCGTTTAGAATCCAGCATATCTCACTGAACCGAAGAAGTGGTAGTTAGAAGGG
This sequence comes from Cynocephalus volans, assembly GCF_027409185.1. NCBI lineage: Eukaryota > Metazoa > Chordata > Mammalia > Dermoptera > Cynocephalidae > Cynocephalus > Cynocephalus volans. The sequence continues at coordinate 358,260 of NW_026902403.1, forward strand.
AGTTAGAGCTGCAAGCAGTTTGGTTCGGGAAATTAGATGCGAAATGACACTGCAAAGGCCTTCCAACAGGCTTGGAAAAGTGTGTTCTATATCTCTGCCAAACAGAGTCCCCGGAGGTTGAGCTTTCAGAAGCAAGCTTAACTGTTAGGGAGGAAGCAGCAGAATGTGCCTCTCACATCTAGCCTGTAGGAATTCAGGTTGGCAAGTTCTATGGGGAAGCCCATTGCTGCCTATGGTGGAAACGGCATGGGAGATTTCAGTTTCAAAATCTCTGTGAAAAAGCGTCAGAGAAGCTTCTCCGTTTAGAATCCAGCATATCTCACTGAACCGAAGAAGTGGTAGTTAGAAGGGAGTTAGAGCTGCAAGCAGTTTGGTTTGGGAAATTAGACGCGAAATGAAACTGCAAATGCCTTCCAACAGGCTTGGAAAAGTGTGTTCTATATCTCTGCCAAACAAACTCCCCGGAGGTTGAGCTTTCAGAAGCTAGTTTAACTCTAAGGGAGGAAGCAGCAGAATGTGCCTCTCACATCTAGCCTGTAGGAATTCAGGTTGGCAAGTTCTATGGAGAAGCCCATTGCTGCCTATGGTGAAAACGGCATGGGAAATTTCAGTTTCAAAATCTCTGTGAAAAAGCGTCAGAGAAGCTTCTCCGTTTAGAATCCAGCATATCTCACTGAACCGAAGAAGTGGTAGTTAGAAGGGAGTTAGAGCTGCAAGCAGTTTGGTTTGGGAAATTAGATGCGAAATGACACTGCAAAGGCCTTCCAACAGGCTTGGAAAAGTGTGTTCTATATCTCTGCCAAACAGACTCCCCGGAGGTTGAGCTTTCAGAAGCAAGCTTAACTCTTAGGGAGGAAGCAGCCGAATGTGCCTCTCACATCTAGCCTGTAGGAATTCAGGTTGGCAAGTTCTATGGGGAAGCCCATTGCTGCCTATGGTGGAAACGGCATGGGAGATTTCAGTTTCAAAATCTCTGTGAAAAAGCGTCAGAGAAGCTTCTCCGTTTAGAATCCAGCATATCTCACTGAACCGAAGAAGTGGTAGTTAGAAGGCAGTTAGAGCTGCAAGCAGTTTGGTTTGGGAAATTAGACGCGAAATGAAACTGCAAATGCCTTCCAACAGGCTTGGAAAAGTGTGTTCTATATCTGTGCCAAACAGACCCCTCGGAGTTTGAGCTTTCAGAAGCTAGTTTAACTCTAAGGGAGGAAGCAGCAGAATGTGCCTCTCACATCTAGCCTGTAGGAATTCAGGTTGGCAAGTTCTATGGGGAAGCCCATAGGCGCCTTCGTTGGAAACGGGTTTGGAAATTTCAGTTTCAAAATCTCTGTGAAAAAGCGTCAGAGAAGCTTCTCCGTTTAGAATCCAGCATATCTCACTGAACCGAAGAAGTGGTAGTTAGATGGGAGTTAGAGCTGCAAGCAGTTTGGTTTGGGAAATTAGACGCGAAATGAAACTGCAAATGCCTTCCAACAGGCTTGGAAAAGTGTGTTCTATATCTCTGCCAAACAAACTCCCCGGAGGTTGAGCTTTCAGAAGCAAGTTTAACTCTAAGGGAGGAAGCAGCAGAATGTGCCTCTCACATCTAGCCTGTAGGAATTCAGGTTGGCAAGTTCTATGGGGAAGCCCATTGCTGCCTATGGTGGAAACGGCATGGGAGATTTCAGTTCCAAAATCTCTGTGAAAAAGCGTCAGAGAAGCTTCTCCGTTTAGAATCCAGCATATCTCACTGAACCGAAGAAGTGGTAGTTAGAAGGGAGTTAGAGCTGCAAGCAGTTTGGTTTGGGAAATTAGACGCGAAATGAAACTGCAAATGCCTTCCAACAGGCTTGGAAAAGTGTGTTCTATATCTCTGCCAAACAAACTCCCCGGAGGTTGAGCTTTCAGAAGCAAGTTTAACTCTAAGGGAGGAAGCAGCAGAATGTGCCTCTCACATCTAGCCTGTAGGAATTCAGGTTGGCAAGTTCTATGGGGAAGCCCATAGGCGCCTTCGTTGGAAACGGGTTTGGAAATTTCAGTTTCAAAATCTCTGTGAAAAAGCGTCAGAGAAGCTTCTCCGTTTAGAATCCAGCATATCTCACTGAACCGAAGAAGTGGTAGTTAGATGGGAGTTAGAGCTGCAAGCAGTTTGGTTTGGGAAATTAGACGCGAAATGAAACTGCAAATGCCTTCCAACAGGCTTGGAAAAGTGTGTTCTATATCTCTGCCAAACAAACTCCCCGGAGGTTGAGCTTTCAGAAGCAAGTTTAACTCTAAGGGAGGAAGAAGCAGAATGTGCCTCTCACATCTAGCCTGTAGGAATTCAGGTTGGCAAGTTCTATGGGGAAGCCCATTGCTACCTATGGTGGAAACGGCATGGGAGATTTCAGTTCCAAAATCTCTGTGAAAAAGCGTCAGAGAAGCTTCTCCGTTTAGAATCCAGCATATCTCACTGAACCGAAGAAGTGGTAGTTAGAAGGGAGTTAGAGCTGCAAGCAGTTTGGTTTGGGAAATTAGACGCGAAATGAAACTGCAAATGCCTTCCAACAGGCTTGGAAAAGTGTGTTCTATATCTCTGCCAAACAAACTCCCCGGAGGTTGAGCTTTCAGAAGCTAGTTTAACTCTAAGGGAGGAAGCAGCAGAATGTGCCTCTCACATCTAGCCTGTAGGAATTCAGGTTGGCAAGTTCTATGGAGAAGCCCATTGCTGCCTATGGTGAAAACGGCATGGGAAATTTCAGTTTCAAAATCTCTGTGAAAAAGCGTCAGAGAAGCTTCTCCGTTTAGAATCCAGCATATCTCACTGAACCGAAGAAGTGGTAGTTAGAAGGGAGTTAGAGCTGCAAGCAGTTTGGTTTGGGAAATTAGATGCGAAATGACACTGCAAAGGCCTTCCAACAGGCTTGGAAAAGTGTGTTCTATATCTCTGCCAAACAGACTCCCCGGAGGTTGAGCTTTCAGAAGCAAGCTTAACTCTTAGGGAGGAAGCAGCCGAATGTGCCTCTCACATCTAGCCTGTAGGAATTCAGGTTGGCAAGTTCTATGGGGAAGCCCATTGCTGCCTATGGTGGAAACGGCATGGGAGATTTCAGTTTCAAAATCTCTGTGAAAAAGCGTCAGAGAAGCTTCTCCGTTTAGAATCCAGCATATCTCACTGAACCGAAGAAGTGGTAGTTAGAAGGCAGTTAGAGCTGCAAGCAGTTTGGTTTGGGAAATTAGACGCGAAATGAAACTGCAAATGCCTTCCAACAGGCTTGGAAAAGTGTGTTCTATATCTGTGCCAAACAGACCCCTCGGAGTTTGAGCTTTCAGAAGCTAGTTTAACTCTAAGGGAGGAAGCAGCAGAATGTGCCTCTCACATCTAGCCTGTAGGAATTCAGGTTGGCAAGTTCTATGGGGAAGCCCATTGCTGCCTATGGTGGAAACGGCATGGGAGATTTCAGTTTCAAAATCTCTGTGAAAAAGCGTCAGAGAAGCTTCTCCGTTTAGAATCCAGCATATCTCACTGAACCGAAGAAGTGGTAGTTAGAAGGGAGTTAGAGCTGCAAGCAGTTTGGTTTGGGAAATTAGACGCGAAATGAAACTGCAAATGCCTTCCAACAGGCTTGGAAAAGTGTGTTCTATATCTCTGCCAAACAAACTCCCCGGAGGTTGAGCTTTCAGAAGCTAGTTTAACTCTAAGGGAGGAAGCAGCAGAATGTGCCTCTCACATCTACCCTGTAGGAATTCAGGTTGGCAAGTTCTATGGGGAAGCCCATAGGCGCCTTCGTTGGAAACGGGTTTGGAAATTTCAGTTTCAAAATCTCTGTGAAAAAGCGTCAGAGAAGCTTCTCCGTTTAGAATCCAGCATATCTCACTGAACCGAAGAAGTGGTAGTTAGATGGGAGTTAGAGCTGCAAGCAGTTTGGTTTGGGAAATTAGACGCGAAATGAAACTGCAAATGCCTTCCAACAGGCTTGGAAAAGTGTGTTCTATATCTCTGCCAAACAAACTCCCCGGAGGTTGAGCTTTCAGAAGCAAGTTTAACTCTAAGGGAGGAAGCAGCAGAATGTGCCTCTCACATCTAGCCTGTAGGAATTCAGGTTGGCAAGTTCTATGGGGAAGCCCATTGCTGCCTATGGTGGAAACGGCATGGGAGATTTCAGTTCCAAAATCTCTGTGAAAAAGCGTCAGAGAAGCTTCTCCGTTTAGAATCCAGCATATCTCACTGAACCGAAGAAGTGGTAGTTAGAAGGGAGTTAGAGCTGCAAGCAGTTTGGTTTGGGAAATTAGACGCGAAATGAAACTGCAAATGCCTTCCAACAGGCTTGGAAAAGTGTGTTCTATATCTCTGCCAAACAAACTCCCCGGAGGTTGAGCTTTCAGAAGCAAGTTTAACTCTAAGGGAGGAAGCAGCAGAATGTGCCTCTCACATCTAGCCTGTAGGAATTCAGGTTGGCAAGTTCTATGGGGAAGCCCATTGCTGCCTATGGTGGAAACGGCATGGGAGATTTCAGTTTCAAAATCTCTGTGAAAAAGCGTCAGAGAAGCTTCTCCGTTTAGAATCCAGCATATCTCACTGAACCGAAGAAGTGGTAGTTAGAAGGGAGTTAGAGCTGCAAGCAGTTTGGTTTGGGAAATTAGACGCGAAATGAAACTGCAAATGCCTTCCAACAGGCTTGGAAAAGTGTGTTCTATATCTCTGCCAAACAAACTCCCCGGAGGTTGAGCTTTCAGAAGCTAGTTTAACTCTAAGGGAGGAAGCAGCAGAATGTGCCTCTCACATCTAGCCTGTAGGAATTCAGGTTGGCAAGTTCCATGGGGAAGCCCATTGCTGCCTACGGTGGAAACGGCTTGGGAGATTTCAGTTTCAAAATCTCTGTGAAAAAGCGTCAGAGAAGCTTCTCCGTTTAGAATCCAGCATATCTCACTGAACCGAAGAAGTGGTAGTTAGAAGGGAGTTAGAGCTGCAAGCAGTTTGGTTCAGGAAATTAGATGCGAAATGACACTGCAAAGGCCTTCCAACACGCTTGGAAAAGTGTGTTCTATATCTCTGCCAAACAGAGTCCCCGGAGGTTGAGCTTTCAGAAGCAAGCTTAACTGTAAGGGAGGGAGCAGCAGAATGTGCCTCTCACATCTAGCCTGTAGGAATTCAGGTTGGCAAGTTCTATGGGGAAGCCCATTGCTGCCTATGGTGGAAACGGCATGGGAGATTTCAGTTTCAAAATCTCTGTGAAAAAGCGTCATCGAAGCTTCTCCGTTTAGAATCCAGCATATCTCACTGAACCGAAGAAGTGGTAGTTAGAAGGCAGTTAGAGCTGCAAGCAGTTTGGTTTGGGAAATTAGACGCGAAATGAAACTGCAAATGCCTTCCAACAGGCTTGGAAAAGTGTGTTCTATATCTCTGCCAAACAAACTCCCCGGAGGTTGAGCTTTCAGAAGCAAGTTTAACTGTAAGGGAGGAAGCAGCAGAATGTGCCTCTCACATCTAGCCTGTAGGAATTCAGGTTGGCAAGTTCCATGGGGAAGCCCATTGCTGCCTATGGTGGAAACGGCATGGGAGATTTCAGTTTCAAAATCTCTGTGAAAAAGCGTCAGAGAAGCTTCTCCGTTTAGAATCCAGCATATCTCACTGAACCGAAGAAGTGGTAGTTAGAAGGGAGTTAGAGCTGCAAGCAGTTTGGTTTGGGAAATTAGACGCGAAATGAAACTGCAAATGCCTTCCAACAGGCTTGGAAAAGTGTGTTCTATATCTCTGCCAAACAAACTCCCCGGAGGTTGAGCTTTCAGAAGCTAGTTTAACTCTAAGGGAGGAAGCAGCAGAATGTGCCTCTCACATCTAGCCTGTAGGAATTCAGGTTGGCAAGTTCTATGGGGAAGCCCATAGGCGCCTTCGTTGGAAACGGGTTTGGAAATTTCAGTTTCAAAATCTCTGTGAAAAAGCGTCAGAGAAGCTTCTCCGTTTAGAATCCAGCATATCTCACTGAACCGAAGAAGTGGTAGTTAGAAGGGAGTTAGAGCTGCAAGCAGTTTGGTTTGGGAAATTAGACGCGAAATGAAACTGCAAATGCCTTCCAACAGGCTTGGAAAAGTGTGTTCTATATCTCTGCCAAACAAACTCCCCGGAGGTTGAGCTTTCTGAAGCAAGTTTAACTCTAAGGGAGGAAGCAGCAGAATGTGCCTCTCACATCTAGCCTTTAGGAATTCAGGTTGGCAAGTTCTATGGGGAAGCCCATTGCTGCCTATGGTGGAAACGGCATGGGAGATTTCAGTTTCAAAATCTCTGTGAAAAAGCGTCAGAGAAGCTTCTCCGTTTAGAATCCAGCATATCTCACTGAACCGAAGAAGTGGTAGTTAGAAGGGAGTTAGAGCTGCAAGCAGTTTGGTTTGGGAAATTAGATGCGAAATGACACTGCAAAGGCCTTGCAACAGGCTTGGAAAAGTGTGTTCTATATCTCTGCCAAACAGAGTCCCCGGAGGTTGAGCTTTCAGAAGCAAGCTTAACTGTAAGGGAGGGAGCAGCAGAATGTGCCTCTCACATCTAGCCTGTAGGAATTCAGGTTGGCAAGTTCTATGGGGAAGCCCATTGCTGCCTATGGTGGAAACGGCATGGGAGATTTCAGTTTCAAAATCTCTGTGAAAAAGCGTCATCGAAGCTTCTCCGTTTAGAATCCAGCATATCTCACTGAACCGAAGAAGTGGTAGTTAGAAGGCAGTTAGAGCTGCAAGCAGTTTGGTTTGGGAAATTAGACGCGAAATGAAACTGCAAATGCCTTCCAACAGGCTTGGAAAAGTGTGTTCTATATCTCTGCCAAACAAACTTCCCGGAGGTTAAGCTTTCAGAAGCAAGTTTAACTGTAAGGGAGGAAGCAGCAGAATGTGCCTCTCACATCTAGCCTGTAGGAATTCAGGTTGGCAAGTTCCATGGGGAAGCCCATTGCTGCCTATGGTGGAAACGGCATGGGAGATTTCAGTTTCAAAATCTCTGTGAAAAAGCGTCAGAGAAGCTTCTCCGTTTAGAATCCAGCATATCTCACTGAACCGAAGAAGTGGTAGTTAGAAGGGAGTTAGAGCTGCAAGCAGTTTGGTTTGGGAAATTAGACGCGAAATGAAACTGCAAATGCCTTCCAACAGGCTTGGAAAAGTGTGTTCTATATCTCTGCCAAACAAACTCCCCGGAGGTTGAGCTTTCAGAAGCTAGTTTAACTCTAAGGGAGGAAGCAGCAGAATGTGCCTCTCACATCTAGCCTGTAGGAATTCAGGTTGGCAAGTTCTATGGGGAAGCCCATAGGCGCCTTCGTTGGAAACGGGTTTGGAAATTTCAGTTTCAAAATCTCTGTGAAAAAGCGTCAGAGAAGCTTCTCCGTTTAGAATCCAGCATATCTCACTGAACCGAAGAAGTGGTAGTTAGAAGGGAGTTAGAGCTGCAAGCAGTTTGGTTTGGGAAATTAGACGCGAAATGAAACTGCAAATGCCTTCCAACAGGCTTGGAAAAGTGTGTTCTATATCTCTGCCAAACAAACTCCCCGGAGGTTGAGCTTTCTGAAGCAAGTTTAACTCTAAGGGAGGAAGCAGCAGAATGTGCCTCTCACATCTAGCCTTTAGGAATTCAGGTTGGCAAGTTCTATGGGGAAGCCCATTGCTGCCTATGGTGGAAACGGCATGGGAGATTTCAGTTTCAAAATCTCTGTGAAAAAGCGTCAGAGAAGCTTCTCCGTTTAGAATCCAGCATATCTTACTGAACCGAAGAAGTGGTAGTTAGAAGGGAGTTAGAGCTGCAAGCAGTTTGGTTTGGGAAATTAGATGCGAAATGACACTGCAAAGGCCTTGCAACAGGCTTGGAAAAGTGTGTTCTATATCTCTGCCAAACAGAGTCCCCGGAGGTTGAGCTTTCAGAAGCAAGTTTAACTGTTAGGGAGGGAGCAGCAGAATGTGCCTCTCACATCTAGCCTGTAGGAATTCAGGTTGGCAAGTTCTATGGGGAAGCCTATTGGCGCCTTCGTTGGAAACGGGTTTGGAAATTTCAGTTTCAAAATCTCTGTGAAAAAGCGTCAGAGAAGCTTCTCCGTTTAGAATCCAGCATATCTCACTGAACCGAAGAAGTGGTAGTTAGAAGGCAGTTAGAGCTGCAAGCAGTTTGGTTTGGGAAATTAGACGCGAAATGAAACTGCAAATGCCTTCCAACAGGCTTGGAAAAGTGTGTTCTATATCTCTGCCAAACAAACTCCCCGGAGGTTGAGCTTTCAGAAGCTAGTTTAACTCTAAGGGAGGAAGCAGCAGAATGTGCCTCTCACATCTAGCCTGTAGGAATTCAGGTTGGCAAGTTCTATGGGGAAGCCCATTGGCGCCTTCGTTGGAAACGGGTTTGGAAATTTCAGTTTCAAAATCTCTGTGAAAAAGCGTCAGAGAAGCTTCTCCGTTTAGAATCCAGCATATCTCACTGAAACGAAGAAGTGGTAGTTAGAAGGGAGTTAGAGCTGCAAGCAGTTTTGTTTGGGAAATTAGACGCGAAATGAAACTGCAAATGCCTTCCAACAGGCTTGGAAAAGTGTGTTCTATATCTCTGCCAAACAAACTCCCCGGAGGTTGAGCTTTCAGAAGCAAGTTTAACTCTAAGGGAGGAAGCAGCAGAATGTGCCTCTCACATCTAGCCTGTAGGAATTCAGGTTGGCAAGTTCTATGGGGAAGCCCATTGCTGCCTATGGTGGAAACAGCATGGGAGATTTCAGTTTCAAAATCTCTGTGAAAAAGCGTCAGAGAAGCTTCTCCGTTTAGAATCCAGCATATCTCACTGAACAGAAGAAGTGGTAGTTAGAAGGGAGTTAGAGCTGCAAGCAGTTTGGTTTGGGAAATAAGACGCGAAATGAAACTGCAAATGCCTTCCAACAGGCTTGGAAAAGTGTGTTCTATATCTCTGCCAAACAAACTCCCCGGAGGTTGAGCTTTCAGAAGCTAGTTTAACTCTAAGGGAGGAAGCAGCAGAATGTGCCTCTCACATCTAGCCTGTAGGAATTCAGGTTGGCAAGTTCTATGGGGAAGCCCATTGGCGCCTTCGTTGGAAACGGGTTTGGAAATTTCAGTTTCAAAATCTCTGTGAAAAAGCATCAGAGAAGCTTCTCCGTTTAGAATCCAGCATATCTCACTGAACCGAAGAAGTGGTAGTTAGAAGGGAGTTAGAGCTGCAAGCAGTTTGGTTTGGGAAATAAGACGCGAAATGAAACTGCAAATGCCTTCCAACAGGCTTGGAAAAGTGTGTTCTATATCTGTGCCAAACAGAGTCCCCGGAGGTTGAGCTTTCACAAGCAAGCTTAACTCTTAGGGAGGAAGCAGCAGAATGTGCCTCTCACATCTAGCCTGTAGGAATTCAGGTTGGCAAGTTCTATGGGGAAGCCCATTGCTGCCTATGGTGGAAACGGCATGGGAGATTTCAGTTTCAAAATCTCTGTGAAAAAGCGTCAGAGAAGCTTCTCCGTTTAGAATCCAGCATATCTCACTGAACCGAAGAAGTGGTAGTTAGAAGGCAGTTAGAGCTGCAAGCAGTTTGGTTTGGGAAATTAGACGCGAAATGAAACTGCAAATGCCTTCCAACAGGCTTGGAAAATTGTATTCTATATCTCTGCCAAACAGACTCCCCGGAGGTTGAGCTTTCAGAAGCTAGTTTAACTCTAAGGGAGGAAGCAGCAGAATGTGCCTCTCACATCTAGCCTGTAGGAATTCAGGTTGGCAAGTTCTATGGGGAAGCCCATTGCTGCCTATGGTGGAAACGGCATGGGAGATTTCAGTTTCAAAATCTCTGTGAAAAAGCGTCAGAGAAGCTTCTCCGTTTAGAATCCAGCATATCTCACTGAACCGAAGAAGTGGTAGTTAGAAGGGAGTTAGAGCTGCAAGCAGGTTGGTTTGGGAAATTAGACGTGAAATGAAACTGCAAATGCCTTCCAACAGGCTTGGAAAAGTGTGTTCTATATCTCTGCCAAACAGACTCCCCGGAGGTTGAGCTTTCAGAAGCAAGTTTAACTCTAAGGGAGGAAGCAGCAGAATGTGCCTCTCACATCTAGCCTGTAGGAATTCAGGTTGGCAAGTTCTATGGGGAAGCCCATTGCTGGCTATGGTGGAAACAGCATGGGAGATTTCAGTTTCAAACTCTCTGTGAAAAAGCGTCAGAGAAGCTTCTCCGTTTAGAATCCAGCATATCTCACTGAACCGAAGAAGTGGTAGTTAGAAGGGAGTTAGAGCTGCAAGCAGTTTGGTTTGGGAAATTAGACGCGAAATGAAACTGCAAATGCCTTCCAACAGGCTTGGAAAATTGTGTTCTATATCTCTGCCAAACAAACTCCCCGGAGGTTGAGCTTTCAGAAGCTAGTTTAACTCTAAGGGAGGAAGCAGCAGAATGTGCCTCTCACATCTAGCCTGTAGGAATTCAGGTTGGCAAGTTCTATGGGGAAGCCCATTGCTGCCTATGGTGGAAACGGCATGGGAGATTTCAGTTTCAAAATCTCTGTGAAAAAGCGTCAGAGAAGCTTCTCCGTTTAGAATCCAGCATATCTCACTGAACCGAAGAAGTGGTAGTTAGAAGGGAGTTAGAGCTGCAAGCAGTTTGGTTTGGGAAATTAGACGCGAAATGAAACTGCAAATGCCTTCCAACAGGCTTGGAAAAGTGTGTTCTATATCTCTGCCAAACAAACTCCCCGGAGTTTGAGCTTTCAGAAGCTAGTTTAACTCTAAGGGAGGAAGCAGCAGAATGTGCCTCTCACATCTAGCCTGTAGGAATTCAGGTTGGCAAGTTCTATGGGGAAGCCCATTGGCGCCTTCGTTGGAAACGGGTTTGGAAATTTCAGTTTCAAAATCTCTGTGAAAAAGCATCAGAGAAGCTTCTCCGTTTAGAATCCAGCATATCTCACTGAACCGAAGAAGTGGTAGTTAGAAGGGAGTTAGAGCTGCAAGCAGTTTGGTTTGGGAAATTAGACGCGAAATGAAACTGCAAAGGCCTTCCAACAGGCTTGGAAAAGTGTGTTCTATATCTGTGCCAAACAGAGTCCCCGGAGGTTGAGCTTTCACAAGCAAGCTTAACTCTTAGGGAGGAAGCAGCAGAATGTGCCTCTCACATCTAGCCTGTAGGAATTCAGGTTGGCAAGTTCTATGGGGAAGCCCATTGCTGCCTATGGTGGAAACGGCATGGGAGATTTCAGTTTCAAAATCTCTGTGAAAAAGCGTCAGAGAAGCTTCTCCGTTTAGAATCCAGCATATCTCACTGAACCGAAGAAGTGGTAGTTAGAAGGGAGTTAGAGCTGCAAGCAGGTTGGTTTGGGAAATTAGACGCGAAATGAAACTGCAAATGCCTTCCAACAGGCTTGGAAAAGTGTGTTCTATATCTCTGCCAAACAAACTCCCCGGAGGTTGAGCTTTCTGAAGCAAGTTTAACTCTAAGGGAGGAAGCAGCAGAATGTGCCTCTCACATCTAGCCTTTAGGAATTCAGGTTGGCAAGTTCTATGGGGAAGCCCATTGCTGCCTATGGTGGAAACGGCATGGGAGATTTCAGTTTCAAAATCTCTGTGAAAAAGCGTCAGAGAAGCTTCTCCGTTTAGAATCCAGCATATCTCACTGAACCGAAGAAGTGGTAGTTAGAAGGGAGTTAGAGCTGCAAGCAGTTTGGTTTGGGAAATTAGATGCGAAATGACACTGCAAAGGCCTTGCAACAGGCTTGGAAAAGTGTGTTCTATATCTCTGCCAAACATAGTCCCCGGAGGTTGAGCTTTCAGAAGCAAGTTTAACTGTTAGGGAGGGAGCAGCAGAATGTGCCTCTCACATCTAGCCTGTAGGAATTCAGGTTGGCAAGTTCTATGGGGAAGCCCATTGGCGCCTTCGTTGGAAACGGGTTTGGAAATTTCAGTTTCAAAATCTCTGTGAAAAAGCGTCAGAGAAGCTTCTCCGTTTAGAATCCAGCATATCTCACTGAACCGAAGAAGTGGTAGTTAGAAGGCAGTTAGAGCTGCAAGCAGTTTGGTTTGGGAAATTAGACGCGAAATGAAACTGCAAATGCCTTCCAACAGGCTTGGAAAAGTGTGTTCTATATCTCTGCCAAACAAACTCCCCGGAGGTTGAGCTTTCAGAAGCTAGTTTAACTCTAAGGGAGGAAGCAGCAGAATGTGCCTCTCACATCTAGCCTGTAGGAATTCAGGTTGGCATGTTCTATGGGGAAGCCCATAGGCGCCTTCGTTGGAAACGGGTTTGGAAATTTCAGTTTCAAAATCTCTGTGAAAAAGCGTCAGAGAAGCTTCTCCGTTTAGAATCCAGCATATCTCACTGAACCGAAGAAGTGGTAGTTAGAAGGGAGTTAGAGCTGCAAGCAGTTTGGTTTGGGAAATTAGACGCGAAATGAAACTGCAAATGCCTTCCAACAGGCTTGGAAAAGTGTGTTCTATATCTCTGCCAAACAAACTCCCCGGAGGTGGAGCTTTCTGAAGCAAGTTTAACTCTAAGGGAGGAAGCAGCAGAATGTGCCTCTCACATCTAGCCTTTAGGAATTCAGGATGGCAAGTTCTATGGGGAAGCCCATTGCTGCCTATGGTGGAAACGGCATGGGAGATTTCAGTTTCAAAATCTCTGTGAAAAAGCGTCAGAGAAGCTTCTCCGTTTAGAATCCAGCATATCTCACTGAACCGAAGAAGTGGTAGTTAGAAGGCAGTTAGAGCTGCAAGCAGTTTGGTTTGGGAAATTAGACGCGAAATGAAACTGCAAATGCCTTCCAACAGGCTTGGAAAAGTGTGTTCTATATCTCTGCCAAACAAACTCCCCGGAGGTTGAGCTTTCAGAAGCTAGTTTAACTCTAAGGGAGGAAGCAGCAGAATGTGCCTCTCACATCTAGCCTGTAGGTATTCAGGTTGGCAAGTTCTATGGGGAAGCCCATTGGCGCCTTCGTTGGAAACGGGTTTGGAAATTTCAGTTTCAAAATCTCTGTGAAAAAGCGTCAGAGAAGCTTCTCCGTTTAGAATCCAGCATATCTCACTGAACCGAAGAAGTGGTAGTTAGATGGGAGTTAGAGCTGCAAGCAGTTTGCTTTGGGAAATTAGACGCGAAATGAAACTGCAAATGCCTTCCAACAGGCTTGGAAAAGTGTGTTCTATATCTCTGCCAAACAAACTCCCCGGAGGTTGAGCTTTCAGAAGCAAGTTTAACTCTAAGGGAGGAAGCAGCAGAATGTGCCTCTCACATCTAGCCTGTAGGAATTCAGGTTGGCAAGTTCTATGGGGAAGCCCATTGCTGCCTATGGTGGAAACGGCATGGGAGATTTCAGTTTCAAAATCTCTGTGAAAAAGCGTCAGAGAAGCTTCTCCGTTTAGAATCCAGCATATCTCACTGAACCGAAGAAGTGGTAGTTAGAAGGGAGTTAGAGCTGCAAGCAGTTTGGTTTGGGAAATTAGACGCGAAATGAAACTGCAAATGCCTTCCAACAGGCTTGGAAAAGTGTGTTCTATATCTCTGCCAAACAAACTCCCCGGAGGTTGAGCTTTCAGAAGCAAGTTTAACTCTAAGGGAGGAAGCAGCAGAATGTGCCTCTCACATCTAGCCTGTAGGAATTCAGGTTGGCAAGTTCTATGGGGAAGCCCATTGCTGCCTATGGTGGAAACGGCATGGGAGATTTCAGTTTCAAAATCTCTGTGAAAAAGCGTCAGAGAAGCTTCTCCGTTTAGAATCCAGCATATCTCACTGAACCGAAGAAGTGGTAGTTAGAAGGGAGTTAGAGCTGCAAGCAGTTTGGTTTGGGAAATTAGACGCGAAATGAAACTGCAAATGCCTTCCAACAGGCTTGGAAAAGTGTGTTCTATATCTCTGCCAAACAAACTCCCCGGAGGTTGAGCTTTCAGAAGCAAGTTTACCTCTAAGGGAGGAAGCAGCAGAATGTGCCTCTCACATCTAGCCTGTAGGAATTCAGGTTGGCAAGTTCCATGGGGAAGCCCATTGCTGCCTATGGTGGAAACGGCATGGGAGATTTCAGTTTCAAAATCTGTGTGAAAAAGCGTCAGAGAAGCTTCTCCGTTTAGAATCCAGCATATCTCACTGAACCGAAGAAGTGGTAGTTAGAAGGGAGTTAGAGCTGCAAGCAGTTTGGTTTGGGAAATTAGACGCGAAATGAAACTGCAAATGCCTTCCAACAGGCTTGGAAAAGTGTGTTCTATATCTCTGCCAAACAAACTCCCCGGAGGTTGAGCTTTCAGAAGCTAGTTTAACTCTAAGGGAGGAAGCAGCAGAATGTGCCTCTCACATCTAGCCTGTAGGAATTCAGGTTGGCACGTTCTATGGGGAAGCCCATTGGCGCCTTCGTTGGAAACGGGTTTGGAAATTTCAGTTTCAAAATCTCTGTGAAAAAGCGTCAGAGAAGCTTCTCCGTTTAGAATCCAGCATATCTCACTGAACCGAAGAAGTGGTAGTTAGAAGGGAGTTAGAGCTGCAAGCAGTTTGGTTTGGGAAATTAGACGCGATATGAAACTGCAAATGCCTTCCAACAGGCTTGGAAAAGTGTGTTCTATATCTCTGCCAAACAAACTCCCCGGAGTTTGAGCTTTCAGAAGCTAGTTTAACTCTAAGGGAGGAAGCAGCAGAATGTGCCTCTCACATCTAGCCTGTAGGAATTCAGGTTGGCAAGTTCTATGGGGAAGCCCATTGGCGCCTTCGTTGGAAACGGGTTTGGAAATTTCAGTTTCAAAATCTCTGTGAAAAAGCATCAGAGAAGCTTCTCCGTTTAGAATCCAGCATATCTCACTGAACCGAAGAAGTGGTAGTTAGAAGGGAGTTAGAGCTGCAAGCAGTTTGGTTTGGGAAATTAGACGCGAAATGAAACTGCAAAGGCCTTCCAACAGGCTTGGAAAAGTGTGTTCTATATCTGTGCCAAACAGAGTCCCCGGAGGTTGAGCTTTCACAAGCAAGCTTAACTCTTAGGGAGGAAGCAGCAGAATGTGCCTCTCACATCTAGCCTGTAGGAATTCAGGTTGGCAAGTTCTATGGGGAAGCCCATTGCTGCCTATGGTGGAAACGGCATGGGAGATTTCAGTTTCAAAATCTCTGTGAAAAAGCGTCAGAGAAGCTTCTCCGTTTAGAATCCAGCATATCTCACTGAAATGAAGAAGTGGTAGTTAGAAGGCAGTTAGAGCTGCAAGCAATTTGGTTTGGGAAATTAGACGCGAAATGAAACTGCAAATGCCTTCCAACAGGCTTGGAAAATTGTATTCTATATCTCTGCCAAACAGACTCCCCGGAGGTTGAGCTTTCAGAAGCTAGTTTAACTCTAAGGGAGGAAGCAGCAGAATGTGCCTCTCACATCTAGCCTGTAGGAATTCAGGTTGGCAAGTTCTATGGGGAAGCCCATTGCTGCCTATGGTGGAAACGGCATGGGAGATTTCAGTTTCAAAATCTCTGTGAAAAAGCGTCAGAGAAGCTTCTCCGTTTAGAATCCAGCATATCTCACTGAACCGAAGAAGTGGTAGTTAGAAGGGAGTTAGAGCTGCAAGCAGGTTGGTTTGGGAAATTAGACGCGAAATGAAACTGCAAATGCCTTCCAACAGGCTTGGAAAAGTGTGTTCTATATCTCTGCCAAACAGACTCCCCGGAGGTTGAGCTTTCAGAAGCAAGTTTAACTCTAAGGGAGGAAGCAGCAGAATGTGCCTCTCACATCTAGCCTGTAGGAATTCAGGTTGGCAAGTTCTATGGGGAAGCCCATTGCTGGCTATGGTGGAAACAGCATGGGAGATTTCAGTTTCACACTCTTTGTGAAAAAGCGTCAGAGAAGCTTCTCCGTTTAGAATCCAGCATATCTCACTGAACCGAAGAAGTGGTAGTTAGAAGGGAGTTAGAGCTGCAAGCAGTTTGGTTTGGGAAATTAGACGCGAAATGAAACTGCAAATGCCTTCCAACAGGCTTGGAAACGTGTGTTCTATATCTCTGCCAAACAAACTCCCCGGAGGTTGAGCTTTCAGAAGCAAGTTTAACTCTAAGGGAGGAAGCAGTAGAATGTGCCTCTCACATCTAGCCTGTAGGAATTCAGGTTGGCAAGTTCTATGGGGAAGCCCATAGGCGCCTTCGTTGGAAACGGGTTTGGAAATTTCAGTTTCAAAATCTCTGTGAAAAAGCGTCAGAGAAGCTTCTCCGTTTAGAATCCAGCATATCTCACTGAACCGAAGAAGTGGTAGTTAGAAGGGAGTTAGAGCTGCAAGCAGTTTGGTTTGGGAAATTAGACGCGAAATGAAACTGCAAATGCCTTCCAACAGGCTTGGAAAAGTGTGTTCTATATCTCTGCCAAACAAACTCCCCGGAGGTTGAGCTTTCTGAAGCAAGTTTAACTCTAAGGGAGGAAGCAGCAGAATGTGCCTCTCACATCTAGCCTTTAGGAATTCAGGTTGGCAAGTTCTATGGGGAAGCCCATTGCTGCCTATGGTGGAAACGGCATGGGAGATTTCAGTTTCAAAATCTCTGTGAAAAAGCGTCAGAGAAGCTTCTCCGTTTAGAATCCAGCATATCTCACTGAACCGAAGAAGTGGTAGTTAGAAGGGAGTTAGAGCTGCAAGCAGTTTGGTTTGGGAAATTAGATGCGAAATGACACTGCAAAGGCCTTGCAACAGGCTTGGAAAAGTGTGTTCTATATCTCTGCCAAACAGAGTCCCCGGAGGTTGAGCTTTCAGAAGCAAGTTTAACTGTTAGGGAGGGAGCAGCAGAATGTGCCTCTCACATCTAGCCTGTAGGAATTCAGGTTGGCAAGTTCTATGGGGAAGCCCATTGGCGCCTTCGTTGGAAACGGGTTTGGAAATTTCAGTTTCAAAATCTCTGTGAAAAAGCGTCAGAGAAGCTTCTCCGTTTAGAATCCAGCATATCTCACTGAACCGAAGAAGTGGTAGTTAGAAGGCAGTTAGAGCTGCAAGCAGTTTGGTTTGGGAAATTAGACGCGAAATGAAACTGCAAATGCCTTCCAACAGGCTTGGAAAAGTGTGTTCTATATCTCTGCCAAACAAACTCCCCGGAGGTTGAGCTTTCAGAAGCTAGTTTAACTCTAAGGGAGGAAGCAGCAGAATGTGCCTCTCACATCTAGCCTGTAGGTATTCAGGTTGGCAAGTTCTATGGGGAAGCCCATTGGCGCCTTCGTTGGAAACGGGTTTGGAAATTTCAGTTTCAAAATCTCTGTGAAAAAGCGTCAGAGAAGCTTCTCCGTTTAGAATCCAGCATATCTCACTGAACCGAAGAAGTGGTAGTTAGATGGGAGTTAGAGCTGCAAGCAGTTTGGTTTGGGAAATGAGACGCGAAATGAAACTGCAAATGCCTTCCAACAGGCTTGGAAAAGTGTGTTCTATATCTCTGCCAAACAAACTCCCCGGAGGTTGAGCTTTCAGAAGCAAGTTTAACTCTAAGGGAGGAAGCAGCAGAATGTGCCTCTCACATCTAGCCTGTAGGAATTCAGGTTGGCAAGTTCTATGGGGAAGCCCATTGCTGCCTATGTTGGAAACGGCATGGGAGATTTCAGTTTCAAAATCTCTGTGAAAAAGCGTCAGAGAAGCTTCTCCGTTTAGAATCCAGCATATCTCACTGAACCGAAGAAGTGGTAGTTAGAAGGGAGTTAGAGCTGCAAGCAGTTTGGTTTGGGAAATTAGACGCGAAATGAAACTGCAAATGCCTTCCAACAGGCTTGGAAAAGTGTGTTCTATATCTCTGCCAAACAAACTCCCCGGAGGTTGAGCTTTCAGAAGCAAGTTTAACTCTAAGGGAGGAAGCAGCAGAATGTGCCTCTCACATCTAGCCTGTAGGAATTCAGGTTGGCAAGTTCTATGGGGAAGCCCATTGCTGCCTATGGTGGAAACGGCATGGGAGATTTCAGTTTCAAAATCTCTGTGAAAAAGCGTCAGAGAAGCTTCTCCGTTTAGAATCCAGCATATCTCACTGAACCGAAGAAGTGGTAGTTAGAAGGGAGTTAGAGCTGCAAGCAGTTTGGTTTGGGAAATTAGACGCGAAATGAAACTGCAAATGCCTTCCAACAGGCTTGGAAAAGTGTGTTCTATATCTCTGCCAAACAAACTCCCCGGAGGTTGAGCTTTCAGAAGCTAGTTTAACTCTAAGGGAGGAAGCAGCAGAATGTGCCTCTCACATCTAGCCTGTAGGAATTCAGGTTGGCATGTTCTATGGGGAAGCCCATAGGCGCCTTCGTTGGAAACGGGTTTGGAAATTTCAGTTTCAAAATCTCTGTGAAAAAGCGTCAGAGAAGCTTCTCCGTTTAGAATCCAGCATATCTCACTGAACCGAAGAAGTGGTAGTTAGAAGGGAGTTAGAGCTGCAAGCAGTTTGGTTTGGGAAATTAGACGCGAAATGAAACTGCAAATGCCTTCCAACAGGCTTGGAAAAGTGTGTTCTATATCTCTGCCAAACAAACTCCCCGGAGGTGGAGCTTTCTGAAGCAAGTTTAACTCTAAGGGAGGAAGCAGCAGAATGTGCCTCTCACATCTAGCCTTTAGGAATTCAGGATGGCAAGTTCTATGGGGAAGCCCATTGCTGCCTATGGTGGAAACGGCATGGGAGATTTCAGTTTCAAAATCTCTGTGAAAAAGCGTCAGAGAAGCTTCTCCGTTTAGAATCCAGCATATCTCACTGAACCGAAGAAGTGGTAGTTAGAAGGCAGTTAGAGCTGCAAGCAGTTTGGTTTGGGAAATTAGACGCGAAATGAAACTGCAAATGCCTTCCAACAGGCTTGGAAAAGTGTGTTCTATATCTCTGCCAAACAAACTCCCCGGAGGTTGAGCTTTCAGAAGCAAGTTTAACTCTAAGGGAGGAAGCAGCAGAATGTGCCTCTCACATCTAGCCTGTAGGAATTCAGGTTGGCAAGTTCTATGGGGAAGCCCATTGCTGCCTATGGTGGAAACGGCATGGGAGATTTCAGTTTCAAAATCTCTGTGAAAAAGCGTCAGAGAAGCTTCTCCGTTTAGAATCCAGCATATCTCACTGAACCGAAGAAGTGGTAGTTAGAAGGGAGTTAGAGCTGCAAGCAGTTTGGTTTGGGAAATTAGACGCGAAATGAAACTGCAAATGCCTTCCAACAGGCTTGGAAAAGTGTGTTCTATATCTCTGCCAAACAAACTCCCCGGAGGTTGAGCTTTCAGAAGCTAGTTTAACTCTAAGGGAGGAAGCAGCAGAATGTGCCTCTCACATCTAGCCTGTAGGAATTCAGGTTGGCATGTTCTATGGGGAAGCCCATAGGCGCCTTCGTTGGAAACGGGTTTGGAAATTTCAGTTTCAAAATCTCTGTGAAAAAGCGTCAGAGAAGCTTCTCCGTTTAGAATCCAGCATATCTCACTGAACCGAAGAAGTGGTAGTTAGAAGGGAGTTAGAGCTGCAAGCAGTTTGGTTTGGGAAATTAGACGCGAAATGAAACTGCAAATGCCTTCCAACAGGCTTGGAAAAGTGTGTTCTATATCTCTGCCAAACAAACTCCCCGGAGGTGGAGCTTTCTGAAGCAAGTTTAACTCTAAGGGAGGAAGCAGCAGAATGTGCCTCTCACATCTAGCCTTTAGGAATTCAGGATGGCAAGTTCTATGGGGAAGCCCATTGCTGCCTATGGTGGAAACGGCATGGGAGATTTCAGTTTCAAAATCTCTGTGAAAAAGCGTCAGAGAAGCTTCTCCGTTTAGAATCCAGCATATCTCACTGAACCGAAGAAGTGGTAGTTAGAAGGCAGTTAGAGCTGCAAGCAGTTTGGTTTGGGAAATTAGACGCGAAATGAAACTGCAAATGCCTTCCAACAGGCTTGGAAAAGTGTGTTCTATATCTCTGCCAAACAAACTCCCCGGAGGTTGAGCTTTCAGAAGCTAGTTTAACTCTAAGGGAGGAAGCAGCAGAATGTGCCTCTCACATCTAGCCTGTAGGTATTCAGGTTGGCAAGTTCTATGGGGAAGCCCATTGGCGCCTTCGTTGGAAACGGGTTTGGAAATTTCAGTTTCAAAATCTCTGTGAAAAAGCGTCAGAGAAGCTTCTCCGTTTAGAATCCAGCATATCTCACTGAACCGAAGAAGTGGTAGTTAGATGGGAGTTAGAGCTGCAAGCAGTTTGCTTTGGGAAATTAGACGCGAAATGAAACTGCAAATGCCTTCCAACAGGCTTGGAAAAGTGTGTTCTATATCTCTGCCAAACAAACTCCCCGGAGGTTGAGCTTTCAGAAGCAAGTTTAACTCTAAGGGAGGAAGCAGCAGAATGTGCCTCTCACATCTAGCCTGTAGGAATTCAGGTTGGCAAGTTCTATGGGGAAGCCCATTGCTGCCTATGGTGGAAACGGCATGGGAGATTTCAGTTTCAAAATCTCTGTGAAAAAGCGTCAGAGAAGCTTCTCCGTTTAGAATCCAGCATATCTCACTGAACCGAAGAAGTGGTAGTTAGAAGGGAGTTAGAGCTGCAAGCAGTTTGGTTTGGGAAATTAGACGCGAAATGAAACTGCAAATGCCTTCCAACAGGCTTGGAAAAGTGTGTTCTATATCTCTGCCAAACAAACTCCCCGGAGGTTGAGCTTTCAGAAGCAAGTTTAACTCTAAGGGAGGAAGCAGCAGAATGTGCCTCTCACATCTAGCCTGTAGGAATTCAGGTTGGCAAGTTCTATGGGGAAGCCCATTGCTGCCTATGGTGGAAACGGCATGGGAGATTTCAGTTTCAAAATCTCTGTGAAAAAGCGTCAGAGAAGCTTCTCCGTTTAGAATCCAGCATATCTCACTGAACCGAAGAAGTGGTAGTTAGAAGGGAGTTAGAGCTGCAAGCAGTTTGGTTTGGGAAATTAGACGCGAAATGAAACTGCAAATGCCTTCCAACAGGCTTGGAAAAGTGTGTTCTATATCTCTGCCAAACAAACTCCCCGGAGGTTGAGCTTTCAGAAGCAAGTTTACCTCTAAGGGAGGAAGCAGCAGAATGTGCCTCTCACATCTAGCCTGTAGGAATTCAGGTTGGCAAGTTCCATGGGGAAGCCCATTGCTGCCTATGGTGGAAACGGCATGGGAGATTTCAGTTTCAAAATCTGTGTGAAAAAGCGTCAGAGAAGCTTCTCCGTTTAGAATCCAGCATATCTCACTGAACCGAAGAAGTGGTAGTTAGAAGGGAGTTAGAGCTGCAAGCAGTTTGGTTTGGGAAATTAGACGCGAAATGAAACTGCAAATGCCTTCCAACAGGCTTGGAAAAGTGTGTTCTATATCTCTGCCAAACAAACTCCCCGGAGGTTGAGCTTTCAGAAGCTAGTTTAACTCTAAGGGAGGAAGCAGCAGAATGTGCCTCTCACATCTAGCCTGTAGGAATTCAGGTTGGCACGTTCTATGGGGAAGCCCATTGGCGCCTTCGTTGGAAACGGGTTTGGAAATTTCAGTTTCAAAATCTCTGTGAAAAAGCGTCAGAGAAGCTTCTCCGTTTAGAATCCAGCATATCTCACTGAACCGAAGAAGTGGTAGTTAGATGGGAGTTAGAGCTGCAAGCAGTTTGGTTTGGGAAATTAGACGCGAAATGAAACTGCAAATGCCTTCCAACAGGCTTGGAAAAGTGTGTTCTATATCTCTGCCAAACAGAGTCCCCGGAGGTTGAGCTTTCAGAAGCAAGCTTAACTGTTAGGGAGGAAGCAGCAGAATGTGCCTCTCACATCTAGCCTGTGGGAATTCAGGTTGGCAAGTTCTATGGGGAAGCCCATTGCTGCCTATGGTGGAAACGGCATGGGAGATTTCAGTTTCAAAATCTCTGTGAAAAAGCGTCAGAGAAGCTTCTCTGTTTAGAATCCAGCATATCTCACTGAACCGAAGAAGTGGTAGTTAGAAGGGAGTTAGAGCTGCAAGCAGTTTGTTTTGGGAAATTAGACGCGAAATGCAACTGCAAATGCCTTCCAACAGGCTTGGAAAAGTGTGTTCTATATCTCTGCCAAACAAACTCCCCGGAGGTTGAGCTTTCAGAAGCAAGTTTAACTCTAAGGGAGGAAGCAGAAGAATGTGCCTCTCACATCTAGCCTGTAGGAATTCAGGTTGGCAAGTTCTATGGGGAAGCCCATTGCTGCCTATGGTGGAAACGGCATGGGAGATTTCAGTTTCAAAATCTCTGTGAAAAAGCGTCAGAGAAGCTTCTCCGTTTAGAATCCAGCATATCTCACTGAACCGAAGAAGTGGTAGTTAGAAGGGAGTTAGAGCTGCAAGCAGTTTGGTTTGGGAAATTAGACGCGAAATGAAACTGCAAATGCCTTCCAACAGGCTTGGAAAAGTGTGTTCTATATCTATGCCAAACAAACTCCCCGGAGGTTGAGCTTTCTGAAGCAAGTTTAACTCTAAGGGAGGAAGCAGCAGAATGTGCCTCTCACATCTAGCCTTTAGGAATTCAGGTTGGCAATTTCTATGGGGAGGCCCATTGCTGCCTATGGTGGAAACGGCATGGGAGATTTCAGTTTCAAAATCTCTGTGAAAAAGCGTCAGAGAAGCTTCTCCGTTTAGAATCCAGCATATCTCACTGAACCGAAGAAGTGGTAGTTAGAAGGGAGTTAGAGCTGCAAGCAGTTTGGTTTGGGAAATTAGACGCGAAATGAAACTGCAAATTCCTTCCAACAGGCTTGGAAAATTGTGTTCTATATCTCTGCCAAACAGAGTCCCCGGAGGTTGAGCTTTCAGAAGCAAGCTAAACTGTTAGGGAGGAAGCAGCAGAATGTGCCTCTCACATCTAGCCTGTAGGAATTCAGGTTGGCAAGTTCTATGGGGAAGCCCATTGCTGCCTATGGTGGAAACGGCATGGGAGATTTCAGTTTCAAAATCTCTGTGAAAAAGCGTCAGAGAAGCTTCTCCGTTTAGAATCCAGCATATCTCACTGAACCGAAGAAGTGGTAGTTAGAAGGGAGTTAGAGCTGCAAGCAGTTTGGTTTGGGACATTAGACGCGAAATGAAACTGCAAATGCCTTCCAACAGGCTTGGAAAAGTGTGTTCTATATCTTTGCCAAACAGACTCCCCGGAGGTTGAGCTTTCAGAAGCAAGTTTAACTCTAAGGGAGGAAGCAGCAGAATGTGCCTCTCACATCTAGCCTGTAGGAATTCAGGTTGGCAAGTTCTATGGGGAAGCCCATTGCTGCCTATGGTGAAAACGGCATGGGAAATTTCAGTTTCAAAATCTCTGTGAAAAAGCGTCAGAGAAGCTTCTCCGTTTAGAATCCAGCATATCTCACTGAACCGAAGAAGTGGTAGTTAGAAGGGAGTTAGAGCTACAAGCAGTTTGGTTTGGGAAATTAGACGCGAAATGAAACTGCAAATGCCTTAAAACAGGCTTGGAAAAGTGTGTTCTATATCTCTGCCAAACAGACTCCCCGGAGGTTGAGCTTTCAGAAGCTAGCTTAACTCTAAGGGAGGAAGCAGCAGAATGTGCCTCTCACATCTAGCCTGTAGGAATTCAGGTTGGCAAGTTCTATGGGGAAGCCCATAGGCGCCTTCGTTGGAAACGGGTTTGGAAATTTCAGTTTCAAAATCTCTGTGAAAAAGCGTCAGAGAAGCTTCTCCGTTTAGAATCCAGCATATCTCACTGAACCGAAGAAGTGGTAGTTAGAAGGGAGTTAGAGCTGCAAGCAGTTTGGTTTGGGAAATTAGACGCGAAATGAAACTGCAAATGCCTTCCAACAGGCTTGGAAAAGTGTGTTCTATATCTCTGCCAAACAAACTCCCCGGAGGTTGAGCTTTCAGAAGCAAGTTTAACTCTAAGGGAGGGAGCAGCAGAATGTGCCTCTCACATCTAGCCTGTAGGAATTCAGGTTGGCAAGTTCTATGGGGAAGCCCATTGCTGCCTATGGTGGAAACGGCATGGGAGATTTCAGTTTCAAAATCTCTGTGAAAAAGCGTCATCGAAGCTTCTCCGTTTAGAATCCAGCATATCTCACTGAACCGAAGAAGTGGTAGTTAGAAGGGAGTTAGAGCTGCAAGCAGTTTGGTTTGGGAAATTAGACGCGAAATGAAACTGCAAATGCCTTCCAACAGGCTTGGAAAAGTGTGTTCTATATCTCTGCCAAACAAACTCCCCGGAGGTTGAGCTTTCAGAAGCAAGTTTAACTGTAAGGGAGGAAGCAGCAGAATGTGCCTCTCACATCTAGCCTGTAGGAATTCAGGTTGGCAAGTTCCATGGGGAAGCCCATTGCTGCCTATGGTGGAAACGGCATGGGAGATTTCAGTTTCAAAATCTCTGTGAAAAAGCGTCAGAGAAGCTTCTCCGTTTAGAATCCAGCATATCTCACTGAACCGAAGAAGTGGTAGTTAGAAGGGAGTTAGAGCTGCAAGCAGTTTGGTTTGGGAAATTAGACGCGAAATGAAACTGCAAATGCCTTCCAACAGGCTTGGAAAAGTGTGTTCTATATCTCTGCCAAACAAACTCCCCGGAGGTTGAGCTTTCAGAAGCTAGTTTAACTCTAAGGGAGGAAGCAGCAGAATGTGCCTCTCACATCTAGCCTGTAGGAATTCAGGTTGGCAAGTTCTATGGGGAAGCCCATAGGCGCCTTCGTTGGAAACGGGTTTGGAAATTTCAGTTTCAAAATCTCTGTGAAAAAGCGTCAGAGAAGCTTCTCCGTTTAGAATCCAGCATATCTCACTGAACCGAAGAAGTGGTAGTTAGAAGGGAGTTAGAGCTGCAAGCAGTTTGGTTTGGGAAATTAGACGCGAAATGAAACTGCAAATGCCTTCCAACAGGCTTGGAAAAGTGTGTTCTATATCTCTGCCAAACAAACTCCCCGGAGGTTGAGCTTTCTGAAGCAAGTTTAACTCTAAGGGAGGAAGCAGCAGAATGTGCCTCTCACATCTAGCCTTTAGGAATTCAGGTTGGCAAGTTCTATGGGGAAGCCCATTGCTGCCTATGGTGGAAACGGCATGGGAGATTTCAGTTTCAAAATCTCTGTGAAAAAGCGTCAGAGAAGCTTCTCCGTTTAGAATCCAGCATATCTCACTGAACCGAAGAAGTGGTAGTTAGAAGGGAGTTAGAGCTGCAAGCAGTTTGGTTTGGGAAACTAGATGCGAAATGACACTGCAAAGGCCTTGCAACAGGCTTGGAAAAGTGTGTTCTATATCTCTGACAAACAGAGTCCCCGGAGGTTGAGCTTTCAGAAGCAAGCTTAACTGTAAGGGAGGGAGCAGCAGAATGTGCCTCTCACATCTAGCCTGTAGGAATTCAGGTTGGCAAGTTCTATGGGGAAGCCCATTGTTGCCTATGGTGGAAACGGCATGGGAGATTTCAGTTTCAAAATCTCTGTGAAAAAGCGTCATCGAAGCTTCTCCGTTTAGAATCCAGCATATCTCACTGAACCGAAGAAGGGGTAGTTAGAAGGCAGTTAGAGCTGCAAGCAGTTTGGTTTGGGAAATTAGACGCGAAATGAAACTGCAAATGCCTTCCAACAGGCTTGGAAAAGTGTGTTCTATATCTCTGCCAAACAAACTCCCCGGAGGTTAAGCTTTCAGAAGCAAGTTTAACTGTAAGGGAGGAAGCAGCAGAATGTGCCTCTCACATCTAGCCTGTAGGAATTCAGGTTGGCAAGTTCCATGGGGAAGCCCATTGCTGCCTATGGTGGAAACGGCATGGGAGATTTCAGTTTCAAAATCTCTGTGAAAAAGCGTCAGAGAAGCTTCTCCGTTTAGAATCCAGCATATCTCACTGAACCGAAGAAGTGGTAGTTAGAAGGGAGTTAGAGCTGCAAGCAGTTTGGTTTGGGAAATTAGACGCGAAATGAAACTGCAAATGCCTTCCAACAGGCTTGGAAAAGTGTGTTCTATATCTCTGCCAAACAAACTCCCCGGAGGTTGAGCTTTCAGAAGCTAGTTTAACTCTAAGGGAGGAAGCAGCAGAATGTGCCTCTCACATCTAGCCTGTAGGAATTCAGGTTGGCAAGTTCTATGGGGAAGCCCATAGGCGCCTTCGTTGGAAACGGGTTTGGAAATTTCAGTTTCAAAATCTCTGTGAAAAAGCGTCAGAGAAGCTTCTCCGTTTAGAATCCAGCATATCTCACTGAACCGAAGAAGTGGTAGTTAGAAGGGAGTTAGAGCTGCAAGCAGTTTGGTTTGGGAAATTAGACGCGAAATGAAACTGCAAATGCCTTCCAACAGGCTTGGAAAAGTGTGTTCTATATCTCTGCCAAACAAACTCCCCGGAGGTTGAGCTTTCTGAAGCAAGTTTAACTCTAAGGGAGGAAGCAGCAGAATGTGCCTCTCACATCTAGCCTTTAGGAATTCAGGTTGGCAAGTTCTATGGGGAAGCCCATTGCTGCCTATGGTGGAAACAGCATGGGAGATTTCAGTTTCAAAATCTCTGTGAAAAAGCGTCAGAGAAGCTTCTCCGTTTAGAATCCAGCATATCTTACTGAACCGAAGAAGTGGTAGTTAGAAGGGAGTTAGAGCTGCAAGCAGTTTGGTTTGGGAAATTAGATGCGAAATGACACTGCAAAGGCCTTGCAACAGGCTTGGAAAAGTGTGTTCTATATCTCTGCCAAACAGAGTCCCCGGAGGTTGAGCTTTCAGAAGCAAGTTTAACTGTTAGGGAGGGAGCAGCAGAATGTGCCTCTCACATCTAGCCTGTAGGAATTCAGGTTGGCAAGTTCTATGGGGAAGCCCATTGGCGCCTTCGTTGGAAACGGGTTTGGAAATTTCAGTTTCAAAATCTCTGTGAAAAAGCGTCAGAGAAGCTTCTCCGTTTAGAATCCAGCATATCTCACTGAACCGAAGAAGTGGTAGTTAGAAGGCAGTTAGAGCTGCAAGCAGTTTGGTTTGGGAAATTAGACGCGAAATGAAACTGCAAATGCCTTCCAACAGGCTTGGAAAAGTGTGTTCTATATCTCTGCCAAACAAACTCCCCGGAGGTTGAGCTTTCAGAAGCTAGTTTAACTCTAAGGGAGGAAGCAGCAGAATGTGCCTCTCACATCTAGCCTGTAGGAATTCAGGTTGGCAAGTTCTATGGGGAAGCCCATAGGCGCCTTCGTTGGAAACTGGTTTGGAAATTTCAGTTTCAAAATCTCTGTGAAAAAGCGTCAGAGAAGCTTCTCCGTTTAGAATCCAGCATATCTCACTGAACCGAAGAAGTGGTAGTTAGAAGGGAGTTAGAGCTGCAAGCAGTTTGGTTTGGGAAATTAGACGCGAAATGAAACTGCAAATGCCTTCCAACAGGCTTGGAAAAGTGTGTTCTATATCTCTGCCAAACAAACTCCCCGGAGGTTGAGCTTTCTGAAGCAAGTTTAACTCTAAGGGAGGAAGCAGCAGAATGTGCCTCTCACATCTAGCCTTTAGGAATTCAGGTTGGCAAGTTCTATGGGGAAGCCCATTGCTGCCTATGGTGGAAACGGCATGGGAGATTTCAGTTTCAAAATCTCTGTGAAAAAGCGTCAGAGAAGCTTCTCCGTTTAGAATCCAGCATATCTTACTGAACCGAAGAAGTGGTAGTTAGAAGGGAGTTAGAGCTGCAAGCAGTTTGGTCTGGGAAATTAGATGCGAAATGACACTGCAAAGGCCTTGCAACAGGCTTGGAAAAGTGTGTTCTATATCTCTGCCAAACAGAGTCCCCGGAGGTTGAGCTTTCAGAAGCAAGTTTAACTGTTAGGGAGGGAGCAGCAGAATGTGCCTCTCACATCTAGCCTGTAGGAATTCAGGTTGGCAAGTTCTATGGGGAAGCCCATTGGCGCCTTCGTTGGAAACGGGTTTGGAAATTTCAGTTTCAAAATCTCTGTGAAAAAGCGTCAGAGAAGCTTCTCCGTTTAGAATCCAGCATATCTCACTGAACCGAAGAAGTGGTAGTTAGAAGGCAGTTAGAGCTGCAAGCAGTTTGGTTTGGGAAATTAGACGCGAAATGAAACTGCAAATGCCTTCCAACAGGCTTGGAAAAGTGTGTTCTATATCTCTGCCAAACAAACTCCCCGGAGGTTGAGCTTTCAGAAGCTAGTTTAACTCTAAGGGAGGAAGCAGCAGAATGTGCCTCTCACATCTAGCCTGTAGGAATTCAGGTTGGCAAGTTCTATGGGGAAGCCCATTGGCGCCTTCGTTGGAAACGGGTTTGGAAATTTCAGTTTCAAAATCTCTGTGAAAAAGCGTCAGAGAAGCTTCTCCGTTTAGAATCCAGCATATCTCACTGAAACGAAGAAGTGGTAGTTAGAAGGGAGTTAGAGCTGCAAGCAGTTTTGTTTGGGAAATTAGACGCGAAATGAAACTGCAAATGCCTTCCAACAGGCTTGGAAAAGTGTGTTCTATATCTCTGCCAAACAAACTCCCCGGAGGTTGAGCTTTCAGAAGCAAGTTTAACTCTAAGGGAGGAAGCAGCAGAATGTGCCTCTCACATCTAGCCTGTAGGAATTCAGGTTGGCAAGTTCTATGGGGAAGCCCATTGCTGCCTATGGTGGAAACGGCATGGGAGATTTCAGTTTCAAAATCTCTGTGAAAAAGCGTCAGAGAAGCTTCTCCGTTTAGAATCCAGCATATCTCACTGAACCGAAGAAGTGGTAGTTAGAAGGGAGTTAGAGCTGCAAGCAGTTTGGTTTGGGAAATAAGACGCGAAATGAAACTGCAAATGCCTTCCAACAGGCTTGGAAAAGTGTGTTCTATATCTCTGCCAAACAAACTCCCCGGAGGTTGAGCTTTCAGAAGCTAGTTTAACTCTAAGGGAGGAAGCAGCAGAATGTGCCTCTCACATCTAGCCTGTAGGAATTCAGGTTGGCAAGTTCTATGGGGAAGCCCATTGGCGCCTTCGTTGGAAACGGGTTTGGAAATTTCAGTTTCAAAATCTCTGTGAAAAAGCATCAGAGAAGCTTCTCCGTTTAGAATCCAGCATATCTCACTGAACCGAAGAAGTGGTAGTTAGAAGGGAGTTAGAGCTGCAAGCAGTTTGGTTTGGGAAATTAGACGCGAAATGAAACTGCAAAGGCCTTCCAACAGGCTTGGAAAAGTGTGTTCTATATCTGTGCCAAACAGAGTCCCCGGAGGTTGAGCTTTCACAAGCAAGCTTAACTCTTAGGGAGGAAGCAGCAGAATGTGCCTCTCACATCTAGCCTGTAGGAATTCAGGTTGGCAAGTTCTATGGGGAAGCCCATTGCTGCCTATGGTGGAAACGGCATGGGAGATTTCAGTTTCAAAATCTCTGTGAAAAAGCGTCACAGAAGCTTCTCCGTTTAGAATCCAGCATATCTCACTGAACCGAAGAAGTGGTAGTTAGAAGGCAGTTAGAGCTGCAAGCAGTTTGGTTTGGGAAATTAGACGCGAAATGAAACTGCAAATGCCTTCCAACAGGCTTGGAAAATTGTATTCTATATCTCTGCCAAACAGACTCCCCGGAGGTTGAGCTTTCAGAAGCTAGTTTAACTCTAAGGGAGGAAGCAGCAGAATGTGCCTCTCACATCTAGCCTGTAGGAATTCAGGTTGGCAAGTTCTATGGGGAAGCCCATTGCTGCCTATGGTGGAAACGGCATGGGAGATTTCAGTTTCAAAATCTCTGTGAAAAAGCGTCAGAGAAGCTTCTCCGTTTAGAATCCAGCATATCTCACTGAACCGAAGAAGTGGTAGTTAGAAGGGAGTTAGAGCTGCAAGCAGGTTGGTTTGGGAAATTAGACGCGAAATGAAACTGCAAATGCCTTCCAACAGGCTTGGAAAAGTGTGTTCTATATCTCTGCCAAACAGACTCCCCGGAGGTTGAGCTTTCAGAAGCAAGTTTAACTCTAAGGGAGGAAGCAGCAGAATGTGCCTCTCACATCTAGCCTGTAGGAATTCAGGTTGGCAAGTTCTATGGGGAAGCCCATTGCTGGCTATGGTGGAAACAGCATGGGAGATTTCAGTTTCAAACTCTCTGTGAAAAAGCGTCAGAGAAGCTTCTCCGTTTAGAATCCAGCATATCTCACTGAACCGAAGAAGTGGTAGTTAGAAGGGAGTTAGAGCTGCAAGCAGTTTGGTTTGGGAAATTAGACGCGAAATGAAACTGCAAATGCCTTCCAACAGGCTTGGAAAATTGTGTTCTATATCTCTGCCAAACAAACTCCCCGGAGGTTGAGCTTTCAGAAGCTAGTTTAACTCTAAGGGAGGAAGCAGCAGAATGTGCCTCTCATATCTAGCCTGTAGGAATTCAGGTTGGCAAGTTCTATGGGGAAGCCCATTGCTGCCTATGGTGGAAACGGCATGGGAGATTTCAGTTTCAAAATCTCTGTGAAAAAGCGTCAGAGAAGCTTCTCCGTTTAGAATCCAGCATATCTCACTGAACCGAAGAAGTGGTAGTTAGAAGGGAGTTAGAGCTGCAAGCAGTTTGGTTTGGGAAATTAGACGCGAAATGAAACTGCAAATGCCTTCCAACAGGCTTGGAAAAGTGTGTTCTATATCTCTGCCAAACAAACTCCCCGGAGTTTGAGCTTTCAGAAGCTAGTTTAACTCTAAGGGAGGAAGCAGCAGAATGTGCCTCTCACATCTAGCCTGTAGGAATTCAGGTTGGCAAGTTCTATGGGGAAGCCCATTGGCGCCTTCGTTGGAAACGGGTTTGGAAATTTCAGTTTCAAAATCTCTGTGAAAAAGCATCAGAGAAGCTTCTCCGTTTAGAATCCAGCATATCTCACTGAACCGAAGAAGTGGTAGTTAGAAGGGAGTTAGAGCTGCAAGCAGTTTGGTTTGGGAAATTAGACGCGAAATGAAACTGCAAAGGCCTTCCAACAGGCTTGGAAAAGTGTGTTCTATATCTGTGCCAAACACAGTCCCCGGAGGTTGAGCTTTCACAAGCAAGCTTAACTCTTAGGGAGGAAGCAGCAGAATGTGCCTCTCACATCTAGCCTGTAGGAATTCAGGTTGGCAAGTTCTATGGGGAAGCCCATTGCTGCCTATGGTGGAAACGGCATGGGAGATTTCAGTTTCAAAATCTCTGTGAAAAAGCGTCAGAGAAGCTTCTCCGTTTAGAATCCAGCATATCTCACTGAACCGAAGAAGTGGTAGTTAGAAGGCAGTTAGAGCTGCAAGCAGTTTGGTTTGGGAAATTAGACGCGAAATGAAACTGCAAATGCCTTCCAACAGGCTTGGAAAATTGTATTCTATATCTCTGCCAAACAGACTCCCCGGAGGTTGAGCTTTCAGAAGCTAGTTTAACTCTAAGGGAGGAAGCAGCAGAATGTGCCTCTCACATCTAGCCTGTAGGAATTCAGGTTGGCAAGTTCTATGGGGAAGCCCATTGCTGCCTATGGTGGAAACGGCATGGGAGATTTCAGTTTCAAAATCTCTGTGAAAAAGCGTCAGAGAAGCTTCTCCGTTTAGAATCCAGCATATCTCACTGAACCGAAGAAGTGGTAGTTAGAAGGGAGTTAGAGCTGCAAGCAGGTTGGTTTGGGAAATTAGACGCGAAATGAAACTGCAAATGCCTTCCAACAGGCTTGGAAAAGTGTGTTCTATATCTCTGCCAAACAGACTCCCCGGAGGTTGAGCTTTCAGAAGCAAGTTTAACTCTAAGGGAGGAAGCAGCAGAATGTGCCTCTCACATCTAGCCTGTAGGAATTCAGGTTGGCAAGTTCTATGGGGAAGCCCATTGCTGGCTATGGTGGAAACAGCATGGGAGATTTCAGTTTCAAACTCTCTGTGAAAAAGCGTCAGAGAAGCTTCTCCGTTTAGAATCCAGCATATCTCACTGAACCGAAGAAGTGGTAGTTAGAAGGGAGTTAGAGCTGCAAGCAGTTTGGTTTGGGAAATTAGACGCGAAATGAAACTGCAAATGCCTTCCAACAGGCTTGGAAAAGTGTGTTCTATATCTCTGCCAAACAAACTCCCCGGAGGTTGAGCTTTCAGAAGCAAGTTTAACTCTAAGGGAGGAAGCAGTAGAATGTGCCTCTCACATCTAGCCTGTAGGAATTCAGGTTGGCAAGTTCTATGGGGAAGCCCATAGGCGCCTTCGTTGGAAACGGGTTTGGAAATTTCAGTTTCAAAATCTCTGTGAAAAAGCGTCAGAGAAGCTTCTCCGTTTAGAATCCAGCATATCTCACTGAACCGAAGAAGTGGTAGTTAGAAGGGAGTTAGAGCTGCAAGCAGTTTGGTTTGGGAAATTAGACGCGAAATGAAACTGCAAATGCCTTCCAACAGGCTTGGAAAAGTGTGTTCTATATCTCTGCCAAACAAACTCCCCGGAGGTTGAGCTTTCTGAAGCAAGTTTAACTCTAAGGGAGGAAGCAGCAGAATGTGCCTCTCACATCTAGCCTTTAGGAATTCAGGTTGGCAAGTTCTATGGGGAAGCCCATTGCTGCCTATGGTGGAAACGGCATGGGAGATTTCAGTTTCAAAATCTCTGTGAAAAAGCGTCAGAGAAGCTTCTCCGTTTAGAATCCAGCATATCTCACTGAACCGAAGAAGTGGTAGTTAGAAGGGAGTTAGAGCTGCAAGCAGTTTGGTTTGGGAAATTAGATGCGAAATGACACTGCAAAGGCCTTGCAACAGGCTTGGAAAAGTGTGTTCTATATCTCTGCCAAACAGAGTCCCCGGAGGTTGAGCTTTCAGAAGCAAGTTTAACTGTTAGGGAGGGAGCAGCAGAATGTGCCTCTCACATCTAGCCTGTAGGAATTCAGGTTGGCAAGTTCTATGGGGAAGCCCATTGGCGCCTTCGTTGGAAACGGGTTTGGAAATTTCAGTTTCAAAATCTCTGTGAAAAAGCGTCAGAGAAGCTTCTCCGTTTAGAATCCAGCATATCTCACTGAACCGAAGAAGTGGTAGTTAGATGGGAGTTAGAGCTGCAAGCAGTTTGGTTTGGGAAATGAGACGCGAAATGAAACTGCAAATGCCTTCCAACAGGCTTGGAAAAGTGTGTTCTATATCTCTGCCAAACAAACTCCCCGGAGGTAGAGCTTTCAGAAGCAAGTTTAACTCTAAGGGAGGAAGCAGCAGAATGTGCCTCTCACATCTAGCCTGTAGGAATTCAGGTTGGCAAGTTCTATGGGGAAGCCCATTGCTGCCTATGGTGGAAACGGCATGGGAGATTTCAGTTTCAAAATCTCTGTGAAAAAGCGTCAGAGAAGCTTCTCCGTTTAGAATCCAGCATATCTCACTGAACCGAAGAAGTGGTAGTTAGAAGGGAGTTAGAGCTGCAAGCAGTTTGGTTTGGGAAATTAGACGCGAAATGAAACTGCAAATGCCTTCCAACAGGCTTGGAAAAGTGTGTTCTATATCTCTGCCAAACAAACTCCCCGGAGGTTGAGCTTTCAGAAGCAAGTTTAACTCTAAGGGAGGAAGCAGCAGAATGTGCCTCTCACATCTAGCCTGTAGGAATTCAGGTTGGCAAGTTCTATGGGGAAGCCCATTGCTGCCTATGGTGGAAACGGCATGGGA
Source organism: Cynocephalus volans (assembly GCF_027409185.1). Classification (NCBI taxonomy): domain Eukaryota; kingdom Metazoa; phylum Chordata; class Mammalia; order Dermoptera; family Cynocephalidae; genus Cynocephalus; species Cynocephalus volans. The sequence continues at coordinate 391,506 of NW_026902403.1, forward strand.
GATTTCAGTTTCAAAATCTCTGTGAAAAAGCGTCAGAGAAGCTTCTCCGTTTAGAATCCAGCATATCTCACTGAACCGAAGAAGTGGTAGTTAGAAGGGAGTTAGAGCTGCAAGCAGTTTGGTTTGGGAAATTAGACGCGAAATGAAACTGCAAATGCCTTCCAACAGGCTTGGAAAAGTGTGTTCTATATCTCTGCCAAACAAACTCCCCGGAGGTTGAGCTTTCAGAAGCTAGTTTAACTCTAAGGGAGGAAGCAGCAGAATGTGCCTCTCACATCTAGCCTGTAGGAATTCAGGTTGGCATGTTCTATGGGGAAGCCCATAGGCGCCTTCGTTGGAAACGGGTTTGGAAATTTCAGTTTCAAAATCTCTGTGAAAAAGCGTCAGAGAAGCTTCTCCGTTTAGAATCCAGCATATCTCACTGAACCGAAGAAGTGGTAGTTAGAAGGGAGTTAGAGCTGCAAGCAGTTTGGTTTGGGAAATTAGACGCGAAATGAAACTGCAAATGCCTTCCAACAGGCTTGGAAAAGTGTGTTCTATATCTCTGCCAAACAAACTCCCCGGAGGTGGAGCTTTCTGAAGCAAGTTTAACTCTAAGGGAGGAAGCAGCAGAATGTGCCTCTCACATCTAGCCTTTAGGAATTCAGGATGGCAAGTTCTATGGGGAAGCCCATTGCTGCCTATGGTGGAAACGGCATGGGAGATTTCAGTTTCAAAATCTCTGTGAAAAAGCGTCAGAGAAGCTTCTCCGTTTAGAATCCAGCATATCTCACTGAACCGAAGAAGTGGTAGTTAGAAGGCAGTTAGAGCTGCAAGCAGTTTGGTTTGGGAAATTAGACGCGAAATGAAACTGCAAATGCCTTCCAACAGGCTTGGAAAAGTGTGTTCTATATCTCTGCCAAACAAACTCCCCGGAGGTTGAGCTTTCAGAAGCAAGTTTAACTCTAAGGGAGGAAGCAGCAGAATGTGCCTCTCACATCTAGCCTGTAGGAATTCAGGTTGGCAAGTTCTATGGGGAAGCCCATTGCTGCCTATGGTGGAAACGGCATGGGAGATTTCAGTTTCAAAATCTCTGTGAAAAAGCGTCAGAGAAGCTTCTCCGTTTAGAATCCAGCATATCTCACTGAACCGAAGAAGTGGTAGTTAGAAGGGAGTTAGAGCTGCAAGCAGTTTGGTTTGGGAAATTAGACGCGAAATGAAACTGCAAATGCCTTCCAACAGGCTTGGAAAAGTGTGTTCTATATCTCTGCCAAACAAACTCCCCGGAGGTTGAGCTTTCAGAAGCTAGTTTAACTCTAAGGGAGGAAGCAGCAGAATGTGCCTCTCACATCTAGCCTGTAGGAATTCAGGTTGGCATGTTCTATGGGGAAGCCCATAGGCGCCTTCGTTGGAAACGGGTTTGGAAATTTCAGTTTCAAAATCTCTGTGAAAAAGCGTCAGAGAAGCTTCTCCGTTTAGAATCCAGCATATCTCACTGAACTGAAGAAGTGGTAGTTAGAAGGGAGTTAGAGCTGCAAGCAGTTTGGTTTGGGAAATTAGACGCGAAATGAAACTGCAAATGCCTTCCAACAGGCTTGGAAAAGTGTGTTCTATATCTCTGCCAAACAAACTCCCCGGAGGTGGAGCTTTCTGAAGCAAGTTTAACTCTAAGGGAGGAAGCAGCAGAATGTGCCTCTCACATCTAGCCTTTAGGAATTCAGGATGGCAAGTTCTATGGGGAAGCCCATTGCTGCCTATGGTGGAAACGGCATGGGAGATTTCAGTTTCAAAATCTCTGTGAAAAAGCGTCAGAGAAGCTTCTCCGTTTAGAATCCAGCATATCTCACTGAACCGAAGAAGTGGTAGTTAGAAGGGAGTTAGAGCTGCAAGCAGTTTGGTTTGGGAAATTAGACGCGAAATGAAACTGCAAATGCCTTCCAACAGGCTTGGAAAAGTGTGTTCTATATCTCTGCCAAACAAACTCCCCGGAGGTTGAGCTTTCAGAAGCTAGTTTAACTCTAAGGGAGGAAGCAGCAGAATGTGCCTCTCACATCTAGCCTGTAGGTATTCAGGTTGGCAAGTTCTATGGGGAAGCCCATTGGCGCCTTCGTTGGAAACGGGTTTGGAAATTTCAGTTTCAAAATCTCTGTGAAAAAGCGTCAGAGAAGCTTCTCCGTTTAGAATCCAGCATATCTCACTGAACCGAAGAAGTGGTAGTTAGATGGGAGTTAGAGCTGCAAGCAGTTTGCTTTGGGAAATTAGACGCGAAATGAAACTGCAAATGCCTTCCAACAGGCTTGGAAAAGTGTGTTCTATATCTCTGCCAAACAAACTCCCCGGAGGTTGAGCTTTCAGAAGCAAGTTTAACTCTAAGGGAGGAAGCAGCAGAATGTGCCTCTCACATCTAGCCTGTAGGAATTCAGGTTGGCAAGTTCTATGGGGAAGCCCATTGCTGCCTATGGTGGAAACGGCATGGGAGATTTCAGTTTCAAAATCTCTGTGAAAAAGCGTCAGAGAAGCTTCTCCGTTTAGAATCCAGCATATCTCACTGAACCGAAGAAGTGGTAGTTAGAAGGGAGTTAGAGCTGCAAGCAGTTTGGTTTGGGAAATTAGACGCGAAATGAAACTGCAAATGCCTTCCAACAGGCTTGGAAAAGTGTGTTCTATATCTCTGCCAAACAAACTCCCCGGAGGTTGAGCTTTCAGAAGCAAGTTTAACTCTAAGGGAGGAAGCAGCAGAATGTGCCTCTCACATCTAGCCTGTAGGAATTCAGGTTGGCATGTTCTATGGGGAAGCCCATAGGCGCCTTCGTTGGAAACGGGTTTGGAAATTTCAGTTTCAAAATCTCTGTGAAAAAGCGTCAGAGAAGCTTCTCCGTTTAGAATCCAGCATATCTCACTGAACCGAAGAAGTGGTAGTTAGAAGGGAGTTAGAGCTGCAAGCAGTTTGGTTTGGGAAATTAGACGCGAAATGAAACTGCAAATGCCTTCCAACAGGCTTGGAAAAGTGTGTTCTATATCTCTGCCAAACAAACTCCCCGGAGGTGGAGCTTTCTGAAGCAAGTTTAACTCTAAGGGAGGAAGCAGCAGAATGTGCCTCTCACATCTAGCCTTTAGGAATTCAGGATGGCAAGTTCTATGGGGAAGCCCATTGCTGCCTATGGTGGAAACGGCATGGGAGATTTCAGTTTCAAAATCTCTGTGAAAAAGCGTCAGAGAAGCTTCTCCGTTTAGAATCCAGCATATCTCACTGAACCGAAGAAGTGGTAGTTAGAAGGCAGTTAGAGCTGCAAGCAGTTTGGTTTGGGAAATTAGACGCGAAATGAAACTGCAAATGCCTTCCAACAGGCTTGGAAAAGTGTGTTCTATATCTCTGCCAAACAAACTCCCCGGAGGTTGAGCTTTCAGAAGCTAGTTTAACTCTAAGGGAGGAAGCAGCAGAATGTGCCTCTCACATCTAGCCTGTAGGTATTCAGGTTGGCAAGTTCTATGGGGAAGCCCATTGGCGCCTTCGTTGGAAACGGGTTTGGAAATTTCAGTTTCAAAATCTCTGTGAAAAAGCGTCAGAGAAGCTTCTCCGTTTAGAATCCAGCATATCTCACTGAACCGAAGAAGTGGTAGTTAGATGGGAGTTAGAGCTGCAAGCAGTTTGCTTTGGGAAATTAGACGCGAAATGAAACTGCAAATGCCTTCCAACAGGCTTGGAAAAGTGTGTTCTATATCTCTGCCAAACAAACTCCCCGGAGGTTGAGCTTTCAGAAGCAAGTTTAACTCTAAGGGAGGAAGCAGCAGAATGTGCCTCTCACATCTAGCCTGTAGGAATTCAGGTTGGCAAGTTCTATGGGGAAGCCCATTGCTGCCTATGGTGGAAACGGCATGGGAGATTTCAGTTTCAAAATCTCTGTGAAAAAGCGTCAGAGAAGCTTCTCCGTTTAGAATCCAGCATATCTCACTGAACCGAAGAAGTGGTAGTTAGAAGGGAGTTAGAGCTGCAAGCAGTTTGGTTTGGGAAATTAGACGCGAAATGAAACTGCAAATGCCTTCCAACAGGCTTGGAAAAGTGTGTTCTATATCTCTGCCAAACAAACTCCCCGGAGGTTGAGCTTTCAGAAGCAAGTTTAACTCTAAGGGAGGAAGCAGCAGAATGTGCCTCTCACATCTAGCCTGTAGGAATTCAGGTTGGCAAGTTCTATGGGGAAGCCCATTGCTGCCTATGGTGGAAACGGCATGGGAGATTTCAGTTTCAAAATCTCTGTGAAAAAGCGTCAGAGAAGCTTCTCCGTTTAGAATCCAGCATATCTCACTGAACCGAAGAAGTGGTAGTTAGAAGGGAGTTAGAGCTGCAAGCAGTTTGGTTTGGGAAATTAGACGCGAAATGAAACTGCAAATGCCTTCCAACAGGCTTGGAAAAGTGTGTTCTATATCTCTGCCAAACAAACTCCCCGGAGGTTGAGCTTTCAGAAGCAAGTTTACCTCTAAGGGAGGAAGCAGCAGAATGTGCCTCTCACATCTAGCCTGTAGGAATTCAGGTTGGCAAGTTCCATGGGGAAGCCCATTGCTGCCTATGGTGGAAACGGCATGGGAGATTTCAGTTTCAAAATCTGTGTGAAAAAGCGTCAGAGAAGCTTCTCCGTTTAGAATCCAGCATATCTCACTGAACCGAAGAAGTGGTAGTTAGAAGGGAGTTAGAGCTGCAAGCAGTTTGGTTTGGGAAATTAGACGCGAAATGAAACTGCAAATGCCTTCCAACAGGCTTGGAAAAGTGTGTTCTATATCTCTGCCAAACAAACTCCCCGGAGGTTGAGCTTTCAGAAGCTAGTTTAACTCTAAGGGAGGAAGCAGCAGAATGTGCCTCTCACATCTAGCCTGTAGGAATTCAGGTTGGCACGTTCTATGGGGAAGCCCATTGGCGCCTTCGTTGGAAACGGGTTTGGAAATTTCAGTTTCAAAATCTCTGTGAAAAAGCGTCAGAGAAGCTTCTCCGTTTAGAATCCAGCATATCTCACTGAACCGAAGAAGTGGTAGTTAGATGGGAGTTAGAGCTGCAAGCAGTTTGGTTTGGGAAATTAGACGCGAAATGAAACTGCAAATGCCTTCCAACAGGCTTGGAAAAGTGTGTTCTATATCTCTGCCAAACAGAGTCCCCGGAGGTTGAGCTTTCAGAAGCAAGCTTAACTGTTAGGGAGGAAGCAGCAGAATGTGCCTCTCACATCTAGCCTGTGGGAATTCAGGTTGGCAAGTTCTATGGGGAAGCCCATTGCTGCCTATGGTGGAAACGGCATGGGAGATTTCAGTTTCAAAATCTCTGTGAAAAAGCGTCAGAGAAGCTTCTCTGTTTAGAATCCAGCATATCTCACTGAACCGAAGAAGTGGTAGTTAGAAGGGAGTTAGAGCTGCAAGCAGTTTGTTTTGGGAAATTAGACGCGAAATGCAACTGCAAATGCCTTCCAACAGGCTTGGAAAAGTGTGTTCTATATCTCTGCCAAACAAACTCCCCGGAGGTTGAGCTTTCAGAAGCAAGTTTAACTCTAAGGGAGGAAGCAGAAGAATGTGCCTCTCACATCTAGCCTGTAGGAATTCAGGTTGGCAAGTTCTATGGGGAAGCCCATTGCTGCCTATGGTGGAAACGGCATGGGAGATTTCAGTTTCAAAATCTCTGTGAAAAAGCGTCAGAGAAGCTTCTCCGTTTAGAATCCAGCATATCTCACTGAACCGAAGAAGTGGTAGTTAGAAGGGAGTTAGAGCTGCAAGCAGTTTGGTTTGGGAAATTAGACGCGAAATGAAACTGCAAATGCCTTCCAACAGGCTTGGAAAAGTGTGTTCTATATCTATGCCAAACAAACTCCCCGGAGGTTGAGCTTTCTGAAGCAAGTTTAACTCTAAGGGAGGAAGCAGCAGAATGTGCCTCTCACATCTAGCCTTTAGGAATTCAGGTTGGCAATTTCTATGGGGAGGCCCATTGCTGCCTATGGTGGAAACGGCATGGGAGATTTCAGTTTCAAAATCTCTGTGAAAAAGCGTCAGAGAAGCTTCTCCGTTTAGAATCCAGCATATCTCACTGAACCGAAGAAGTGGTAGTTAGAAGGGAGTTAGAGCTGCAAGCAGTTTGGTTTGGGAAATTAGACGCGAAATGAAACTGCAAATTCCTTCCAACAGGCTTGGAAAATTGTGTTCTATATCTCTGCCAAACAGAGTCCCCGGAGGTTGAGCTTTCAGAAGCAAGCTAAACTGTTAGGGAGGAAGCAGCAGAATGTGCCTCTCACATCTAGCCTGTAGGAATTCAGGTTGGCAAGTTCTATGGGGAAGCCCATTGCTGCCTATGGTGGAAACGGCATGGGAGATTTCAGTTTCAAAATCTCTGTGAAAAAGCGTCAGAGAAGCTTCTCCGTTTAGAATCCAGCATATCTCACTGAACCGAAGAAGTGGTAGTTAGAAGGGAGTTAGAGCTGCAAGCAGTTTGGTTTGGGACATTAGACGCGAAATGAAACTGCAAATGCCTTCCAACAGGCTTGGAAAAGTGTGTTCTATATCTTTGCCAAACAGACTCCCCGGAGGTTGAGCTTTCAGAAGCAAGTTTAACTCTAAGGGAGGAAGCAGCAGAATGTGCCTCTCACATCTAGCCTGTAGGAATTCAGGTTGGCAAGTTCTATGGGGAAGCCCATTGCTGCCTATGGTGAAAACGGCATGGGAAATTTCAGTTTCAAAATCTCTGTGAAAAAGCGTCAGAGAAGCTTCTCCGTTTAGAATCCAGCATATCTCACTGAACCGAAGAAGTGGTAGTTAGAAGGGAGTTAGAGCTACAAGCAGTTTGGTTTGGGAAATTAGACGCCAAATGAAACTGCAAATGCCTTAAAACAGGCTTGGAAAAGTGTGTTCTATATCTCTGCCAAACAGACTCCCCGGAGGTTGAGCTTTCAGAAGCTAGCTTAACTCTAAGGGAGGAAGCAGCAGAATGTGCCTCTCACATCTAGCCTGTAGGAATTCAGGTTGGCAAGTTCTATGGGAAAGCCCATTGGCGCCTTCGTTGGAAACGGGTTTGGAAATTTCAGTTTCAAAATCTCTGTGAAAAAGCGTCAGAGAAGCTTCTCCGTTTAGAATCCAGCATATCTCACTGAACCGAAGAAGTGGTAGTTAGAAGGGAGTTAGAGCTGCAAGCAGTTTGGTTTGGGAAATTAGACGCGAAATGAAACTGCAAATGCCTTCCAACAGGCTTGGAAAAGTGTGTTCTATATCTCTGCCAAACAAACTCCCCGGAGGTTGAGCTTTCAGAAGCAAGTTTAACTCTAAGGGAGGAAGCAGCAGAATGTGCCTCTCACATCTAGCCTGTAGGAATTCAGGTTGGCAAGTTCTATGGGGAAGCCCATTGCTGCCTATGGTGAAAACGGCATGGGAAATTTCAGTTTCAAAATCTCTGTGAAAAAGCGTCAGAGAAGCTTCTCCGTTTAGAATCCAGCATATCTCACTGAACCGAAGAAGTGGTAGTTAGAAGGGAGTTAGAGCTACAAGCAGTTTGGTTTGGGAAATTAGACGCCAAATGAAACTGCAAATGCCTTAAAACAGGCTTGGAAAAGTGTGTTCTATATCTCTGCCAAACAGACTCCCCGGAGGTTGAGCTTTCAGAAGCTAGCTTAACTCTAAGGGAGGAAGCAGCAGAATGTGCCTCTCACATCTAGCCTGTAGGAATTCAGGTTGGCAAGTTCTATGGGAAAGCCCATTGGCGCCTTCGTTGGAAACGGGTTTGGAAATTTCAGTTTCAAAATCTCTGTGAAAAAGCGTCAGAGAAGCTTCTCCGTTTAGAATCCAGCATATCTCACTGAACCGAAGAAGTGGTAGTTAGAAGGGAGTTAGAGCTGCAAGCAGTTTGGTTTGGGAAATTAGACGCGAAATGAAACTGCAAATGCCTTCCAACAGGCTTGGAAAAGTGTGTTCTATATCTCTGCCAAACAAACTCCCCGGAGGTTGAGCTTTCAGAAGCAAGTTTAACTCTAAGGGAGGAAGCAGCAGAATGTGCCTCTCACATCTAGCCTGTAGGAATTCAGGTTGGCAAGTTCTATGGGGAAGCCCATTGCTGCCTATGGTGGAAACGGCATGGGAGATTTCAGTTTCAAAATCTCTGTGAAAAAGCGTCAGGGAAGCTTCTCCGTTTAGAATCCAGCATATCTCACTGAACCGAAGTAGTGGTAGTTAGAAGGGAGTTAGAGCTGCAAGCAGTTTGGTTTGGGAAATTAGACGTGAAATGAAACTCCAAATGCCTTCCAACAGGCTTGGAAAAGTGTGTTCTATATCTCTGCCAAACAAACTCCCCGGAGTTTGAGCTTTCAGAAGCAAGTTTAACTCTAAGGGAGGAAGCAGCAGAATGTGCCTCTCACATCTAGCCTGTAGGAATTCAGGTTGGCAAGTTCTATGGGGAAGCCCATTGCTGCCTATGGTGGAAACGGCATGGGAGATTTCAGTTTCAAAATCTCTGTGAAAAAGCGTCAGAGAAGCTTCTCCGTTTAGAATCCAGCATATCTCACTGAACCGAAGAAGTGGTAGTTAGAAGGGAGTTAGAGCTGCAAGCAGTTTGGTTTGGGAAATTAGACGCGAAATGAAACTGCAAATTCCTTCCAACAGGCTTGGAAAATTGTGTTCTATATCTCTGCCAAACAGAGTCCCCGGAGGTTGAGCTTTCAGAAGCAAGCTAAACTGTTAGGGAGGAAGCAGCAGAATGTGCCTCTCACATCTAGCCTGTAGGAATTCAGGTTGGCAAGTTCTATGGGGAAGCCCATTGGCGCCTTCGTTGGAAACGGGTTTGGAAATTTCAGTTTCAAAATCTCTGTGAAAAAGCGTCAGAGAAGCTTCTCCGTTTAGAATCCAGCATATCTCACTGAACCGAAGAAGTGGTAGTTAGAAGGCAGTTAGAGCTGCAAGCAGTTTGGTTTGGGAAATTAGACGCGAAATGAAACTGCAAATGCCTTCCTACAGGCTTGGAAAAGTGTGTTCTATATCTCTGCCAAACAAACTCCCCGGAGGTTGAGCTTTCAGAAGCTAGTTTAACTCTAAGGGAGGAAGCAGCAGAATGTGCCTCTCACATCTAGCCTGTAGGTATTCAGGTTGGCAAGTTCTATGGGGAAGCCCATTGGCGCCTTCGTTGGAAACGGGTTTGGAAATTTCAGTTTCAAAATCTCTGTGAAAAAGCGTCAGAGAAGCTTCTCCGTTTAGAATCCAGCATATCTCACTGAACCGAAGAAGTGGTAGTTAGATGGGAGTTAGAGCTGCAAGCAGTTTGGTTTGGGAAATGAGACGCGAAATGAAACTGCAAATGCCTTCCAACAGGCTTGGAAAAGTGTGTTCTATATCTCTGCCAAACAAACTCCCCGGAGGTTGAGCTTTCAGAAGCAAGTTTAACTCTAAGGGAGGAAGCAGCAGAATGTGCCTCTCACATCTAGCCTGTAGGAATTCAGGTTGGCAAGTTCTATGGGGAAGCCCATTGCTGCCTATGGTGGAAACGGCATGGGAGATTTCAGTTTCAAAATCTCTGTGAAAAAGCGTCAGAGAAGCTTCTCCGTTTAGAATCCAGCATATCTCACTGAACCGAAGAAGTGGTAGTTAGAAGGGAGTTAGAGCTGCAAGCAGTTTGGTTTGGGAAATTAGATGCGAAATGACACTGCAAAGGCCTTGCAACAGGCTTGGAAAAGTGTGTTCTATATCTCTGCCAAACAGAGTCCCCGGAGGTTGAGCTTTCAGAAGCAAGCTTAACTGTAAGGGATTGAGCAGCAGAATGTGCCTCTCACATCTAGCCTGTAGGAATTCAGGTTGGCAAGTTCTATGGGGAAGCCCATTGCTGCCTATGGTGGAAACGGCATGGGAGATTTCAGTTTCAAAATCTCTGTGAAAAAGCGTCAGCGAAGCTTCTCCGTTTAGAATCCAGCATATCTCACTGAACCTAAGAAGTGGTAGTTAGAAGGCAGTTAGAGCTGCAAGCAGTTTGGTTTGGGAAATTAGACGCGAAATGAAACTGCAAATGCCTTCCAACAGGCTTGGAAAAGTGTGTTCTATATCTCTGCCAAACAAACTCCCCGGAGGTTGAGCTTTCAGAAGCAAGTTTAACTGTAAGGGAGGAAGCAGCAGAATGTGCCTCTCACATCTAGCCTGTAGGAATTCAGGTTGGCAAGTTCCATGGGGAAGCCCATTGCTGCCTATGGTGGAAACGGCATGGGAGATTTCAGTTTCAAAATCTCTGTGAAAAAGCGTCAGAGAAGCTTCTCCGTTTAGAATCCAGCATATCTCACTGAACCGAAGAAGTGGTAGTTAGAAGGGAGTTAGAGCTGCAAGCAGTTTGGTTTGGGAAATTAGACGCGAAATGAAACTGCAAATGCCTTCCAACAGGCTTGGAAAAGTGTGTTCTATATCTCTGCCAAACAAACTCCCCGGAGGTTGAGCTTTCTGAAGCAAGTTTAACTCTAAGGGAGGAAGCAGCAGAATGTGCCTCTCACATCTAGCCTTTAGGAATTCAGGTTGGCAAGTTCTATGGGGAAGCCCATTGCTGCCTATGGTGGAAACGGCATGGGAGATTTCAGTTTCAAAATCTCTGTGAAAAAGCGTCAGAGAAGCTTCTCCGTTTAGAATCCAGCATATCTCACTGAACCGAAGAAGTGGTAGTTAGAAGGGAGTTAGAGCTGCAAGCAGTTTGGTTTGGGAAATTAGATGCGAAATGACACTGCAAAGGCCTTGCAACAGGCTTGGAAAAGTGTGTTCTATATCTCTGCCAAACAGAGTCCCCGGAGGTTGAGCTTTCAGAAGCAAGTTTAACTGTTAGGGAGGGAGCAGCAGAATGTGCCTCTCACATCTAGCCTGTAGGAATTCAGGTTGGCAAGTTCTATGGGGAAGCCCATTGGCGCCTTCGTTGGAAACGGGTTTGGAAATTTCAGTTTCAAAATCTCTGTGAAAAAGCGTCAGAGAAGCTTCTCCGTTTAGAATCCAGCATATCTCACTGAACCGAAGAAGTGGTAGTTAGAAGGCAGTTAGAGCTGCAAGCAGTTTGGTTTGGGAAATTAGACGCGAAATGAAACTGCAAATGCCTTCCAACAGGCTTGGAAAAGTGTGTTCTATATCTCTGCCAAACAAACTCCCCGGAGGTTGAGCTTTCAGAAGCTAGTTTAACTCTAAGGGAGGAAGCAGCAGAATGTGCCTCTCACATCTAGCCTGTAGGTATTCAGGTTGGCAAGTTCTATGGGGAAGCCCATTGGCGCCTTCGTTGGAAACGGGTTTGGAAATTTCAGTTTCAAAATCTCTGTGAAAAAGCGTCAGAGAAGCTTCTCCGTTTAGAATCCAGCATATCTCACTGAACCGAAGAAGTGGTAGTTAGATGGGAGTTAGAGCTGCAAGCAGTTTGGTTTGGGAAATGAGACGCGAAATGAAACTGCAAATGCCTTCCAACAGGCTTGGAAAAGTGTGTTCTATATCTCTGCCAAACAAACTCCCCGGAGGTTGAGCTTTCAGAAGCAAGTTTAACTCTAAGGGAGGAAGCAGCAGAATGTGCCTCTCACATCTAGCCTGTAGGAATTCAGGTTGGCAAGTTCTATGGGGAAGCCCATTGCTGCCTATGGTGGAAACGGCATGGGAGATTTCAGTTTCAAAATCTCTGTGAAAAAGCGTCAGAGAAGCTTCTCCGTTTAGAATCCAGCATATCTCACTGAACCGAAGAAGTGGTAGTTAGAAGGGAGTTAGAGCTGCAAGCAGTTTGGTTTGGGAAATTAGACGCGAAATGAAACTGCAAATGCCTTCCAACAGGCTTGGAAAAGTGTGTTCTATATCTCTGCCAAACAAACTCCCCGGAGGTTGAGCTTTCAGAAGCAAGTTTAACTCTAAGGGAGGAAGCAGCAGAATGTGCCTCTCACATCTAGCCTGTAGGAATTCAGGTTGGCAAGTTCTATGGGGAAGCCCATTGCTGCCTATGGTGGAAACGGCATGGGAGATTTCAGTTTCAAAATCTCTGTGAAAAAGCGTCAGAGAAGCTTCTCCGTTTAGAATCCAGCATATCTCACTGAACCGAAGAAGTGGTAGTTAGAAGGGAGTTAGAGCTGCAAGCAGTTTGGTTTGGGAAATTAGACGCGAAATGAAACTGCAAATGCCTTCCAACAGGCTTGGAAAAGTGTGTTCTATATCTCTGCCAAACAAACTCCCCGGAGGTTGAGCTTTCAGAAGCTAGTTTAACTCTAAGGGAGGAAGCAGCAGAATGTGCCTCTCACATCTAGCCTGTAGGAATTCAGGTTGGCATGTTCTATGGGGAAGCCCATAGGCGCCTTCGTTGGAAACGGGTTTGGAAATTTCAGTTTCAAAATCTCTGTGAAAAAGCGTCAGAGAAGCTTCTCCGTTTAGAATCCAGCATATCTCACTGAACCGAAGAAGTGGTAGTTAGAAGGGAGTTAGAGCTGCAAGCAGTTTGGTTTGGGAAATTAGACGCGAAATGAAACTGCAAATGCCTTCCAACAGGCTTGGAAAAGTGTGTTCTATATCTCTGCCAAACAAACTCCCCGGAGGTGGAGCTTTCTGAAGCAAGTTTAACTCTAAGGGAGGAAGCAGCAGAATGTGCCTCTCACATCTAGCCTTTAGGAATTCAGGATGGCAAGTTCTATGGGGAAGCCCATTGCTGCCTAAGGTGGAAACGGCATGGGAGATTTCAGTTTCAAAATCTCTGTGAAAAAGCGTCAGAGAAGCTTCTCCGTTTAGAATCCAGCATATCTCACTGAACCGAAGAAGTGGTAGTTAGAAGGCAGTTAGAGCTGCAAGCAGTTTGGTTTGGGAAATTAGACGCGAAATGAAACTGCAAATGCCTTCCAACAGGCTTGGAAAAGTGTGTTCTATATCTCTGCCAAACAAACTCCCCGGAGGTTGAGCTTTCAGAAGCTAGTTTAACTCTAAGGGAGGAAGCAGCAGAATGTGCCTCTCACATCTAGCCTGTAGGTATTCAGGTTGGCAAGTTCTATGGGGAAGCCCATTGGCGCCTTCGTTGGAAACGGGTTTGGAAATTTCAGTTTCAAAATCTCTGTGAAAAAGCGTCAGAGAAGCTTCTCCGTTTAGAATCCAGCATATCTCACTGAACCGAAGAAGTGGTAGTTAGATGGGAGTTAGAGCTGCAAGCAGTTTGCTTTGGGAAATTAGACGCGAAATGAAACTGCAAATGCCTTCCAACAGGCTTGGAAAAGTGTGTTCTATATCTCTGCCAAACAAACTCCCCGGAGGTTGAGCTTTCAGAAGCAAGTTTAACTCTAAGGGAGGAAGCAGCAGAATGTGCCTCTCACATCTAGCCTGTAGGAATTCAGGTTGGCAAGTTCTATGGGGAAGCCCATTGCTGCCTATGGTGGAAACGGCATGGGAGATTTCAGTTTCAAAATCTCTGTGAAAAAGCGTCAGAGAAGCTTCTCCGTTTAGAATCCAGCATATCTCACTGAACCGAAGAAGTGGTAGTTAGAAGGGAGTTAGAGCTGCAAGCACTTTGGTTTGGGAAATTAGACGCGAAATGAAACTGCAAATGCCTTCCAACAGGCTTGGAAAAGTGTGTTCTATATCTCTGCCAAACAAACTCCCCGGAGGTTGAGCTTTCAGAAGCAAGTTTAACTCTAAGGGAGGAAGCAGCAGAATGTGCCTCTCACATCTAGCCTGTAGGAATTCAGGTTGGCAAGTTCTATGGGGAAGCCCATTGCTGCCTATGGTGGAAACGGCATGGGAGATTTCAGTTTCAAAATCTCTGTGAAAAAGCGTCAGAGAAGCTTCTCCGTTTAGAATCCAGCATATCTCACTGAACCGAAGAAGTGGTAGTTAGAAGGGAGTTAGAGCTGCAAGCAGTTTGGTTTGGGAAATTAGACGCGAAATGAAACTGCAAATGCCTTCCAACAGGCTTGGAAAAGTGTGTTCTATATCTCTGCCAAACAAACTCCCCGGAGGTTGAGCTTTCAGAAGCAAGTTTACCTCTAAGGGAGGAAGCAGCAGAATGTGCCTCTCACATCTAGCCTGTAGGAATTCAGGTTGGCAAGTTCCATGGGGAAGCCCATTGCTGCCTATGGTGGAAACGGCATGGGAGATTTCAGTTTCAAAATCTGTGTGAAAAAGCGTCAGAGAAGCTTCTCCGTTTAGAATCCAGCATATCTCACTGAACCGAAGAAGTGGTAGTTAGAAGGGAGTTAGAGCTGCAAGCAGTTTGGTTTGGGAAATTAGACGCGAAATGAAACTGCAAATGCCTTCCAACAGGCTTGGAAAAGTGTGTTCTATATCTCTGCCAAACAAACTCCCCGGAGGTTGAGCTTTCAGAAGCTAGTTTAACTCTAAGGGAGGAAGCAGCAGAATGTGCCTCTCACATCTAGCCTGTAGGAATTCAGGTTGGCACGTTCTATGGGGAAGCCCATTGGCGCCTTCGTTGGAAACGGGTTTGGAAATTTCAGTTTCAAAATCTCTGTGAAAAAGCGTCAGAGAAGCTTCTCCGTTTAGAATCCAGCATATCTCACTGAACCGAAGAAGTGGTAGTTAGATGGGAGTTAGAGCTGCAAGCAGTTTGGTTTGGGAAATTAGACGCGAAATGAAACTGCAAATGCCTTCCAACAGGCTTGGAAAAGTGTGTTCTATATCTCTGCCAAACAGAGTCCCCGGAGGTTGAGCTTTCAGAAGCAAGCTTAACTGTTAGGGAGGAAGCAGCAGAATGTGCCTCTCACATCTAGCCTGTGGGAATTCAGGTTGGCAAGTTCTATGGGGAAGCCCATTGCTGCCTATGGTGGAAACGGCATGGGAGATTTCAGTTTCAAAATCTCTGTGAAAAAGCGTCAGAGAAGCTTCTCTGTTTAGAATCCAGCATATCTCACTGAACCGAAGAAGTGGTAGTTAGAAGGGAGTTAGAGCTGCAAGCAGTTTGTTTTGGGAAATTAGACGCGAAATGCAACTGCAAATGCCTTCCAACAGGCTTGGAAAAGTGTGTTCTATATCTCTGCCAAACAAACTCCCCGGAGGTTGAGCTTTCAGAAGCAAGTTTAACTCTAAGGGAGGAAGCAGAAGAATGTGCCTCTCACATCTAGCCTGTAGGAATTCAGGTTGGCAAGTTCTATGGGGAAGCCCATTGCTGCCTATGGTGGAAACGGCATGGGAGATTTCAGTTTCAAAATCTCTGTGAAAAAGCGTCAGAGAAGCTTCTCCGTTTAGAATCCAGCATATCTCACTGAACCGAAGAAGTGGTAGTTAGAAGGGAGTTAGAGCTGCAAGCAGTTTGGTTTGGGAAATTAGACGCGAAATGAAACTGCAAATGCCTTCCAACAGGCTTGGAAAAGTGTGTTCTATATCTATGCCAAACAAACTCCCCGGAGGTTGAGCTTTCTGAAGCAAGTTTAACTCTAAGGGAGGAAGCAGCAGAATGTGCCTCTCACATCTAGCCTTTAGGAATTCAGGTTGGCAATTTCTATGGGGAGGCCCATTGCTGCCTATGGTGGAAACGGCATGGGAGATTTCAGTTTCAAAATCTCTGTGAAAAAGCGTCAGAGAAGCTTCTCCGTTTAGAATCCAGCATATCTCACTGAACCGAAGAAGTGGTAGTTAGAAGGGAGTTAGAGCTGCAAGCAGTTTGGTTTGGGAAATTAGACGCGAAATGAAACTGCAAATTCCTTCCAACAGGCTTGGAAAATTGTGTTCTATATCTCTGCCAAACAGAGTCCCCGGAGGTTGAGCTTTCAGAAGCAAGCTAAACTGTTAGGGAGGAAGCAGCAGAATGTGCCTCTCACATCTAGCCTGTAGGAATTCAGGTTGGCAAGTTCTATGGGGAAGCCCATTGCTGCCTATGGTGGAAACGGCATGGGAGATTTCAGTTTCAAAATCTCTGTGAAAAAGCGTCAGAGAAGCTTCTCCGTTTAGAATTCAGCATATCTCACTGAACCGAAGAAGTGGTAGTTAGAAGGGAGTTAGAGCTGCAAGCAGTTTGGTTTGGGACATTAGACGCGAAATGAAACTGCAAATGCCTTCCAACAGGCTTGGAAAAGTGTGTTCTATATCTTTGCCAAACAGACTCCCCGGAGGTTGAGCTTTCAGAAGCAAGTTTAACTCTAAGGGAGGAAGCAGCAGAATGTGCCTCTCACATCTAGCCTGTAGGAATTCAGGTTGGCAAGTTCTATGGGGAAGCCCATTGCTGCCTATGGTGAAAACGGCATGGGAAATTTCAGTTTCAAAATCTCTGTGAAAAAGCGTCAGAGAAGCTTCTCCGTTTAGAATCCAGCATATCTCACTGAACCGAAGAAGTGGTAGTTAGAAGGGAGTTAGAGCTACAAGCAGTTTGGTTTGGGAAATTAGACGCCAAATGAAACTGCAAATGCCTTAAAACAGGCTTGGAAAAGTGTGTTCTATATCTCTGCCAAACAGACTCCCCGGAGGTTGAGCTTTCAGAAGCTAGCTTAACTCTAAGGGAGGAAGCAGCAGAATGTGCCTCTCACATCTAGCCTGTAGGAATTCAGGTTGGCAAGTTCTATGGGAAAGCCCATTGGCGCCTTCGTTGGAAACGGGTTTGGAAATTTCAGTTTCAAAATCTCTGTGAAAAAGCGTCAGAGAAGCTTCTCCGTTTAGAATCCAGCATATCTCACTGAACCGAAGAAGTGGTAGTTAGAAGGGAGTTAGAGCTGCAAGCAGTTTGGTTTGGGAAATTAGACGCGAAATGAAACTGCAAATGCCTTCCAACAGGCTTGGAAAAGTGTGTTCTATATCTCTGCCAAACAAACTCCCCGGAGGTTGAGCTTTCAGAAGCAAGTTTAACTCTAAGGGAGGAAGCAGCAGAATGTGCCTCTCACATCTAGCCTGTAGGAATTCAGGTTGGCAAGTTCTATGGGGAAGCCCATTGCTGCCTATGGTGGAAACGGCATGGGAGATTTCAGTTTCAAAATCTCTGTGAAAAAGCGTCAGGGAAGCTTCTCCGTTTAGAATCCAGCATATCTCACTGAACCGAAGTAGTGGTAGTTAGAAGGGAGTTAGAGCTGCAAGCAGTTTGGTTTGGGAAATTAGACGTGAAATGAAACTCCAAATGCCTTCCAACAGGCTTGGAAAAGTGTGTTCTATATCTCTGCCAAACAAACTCCCCGGAGGTTGAGCTTTCAGAAGCAAGTTTAACTCTAAGGGAGGAAGCAGCAGAATGTGCCTCTCACATCTAGCCTGTAGGTATTCAGGTTGGCAAGTTCTATGGGGAAGCCCATTGGCGCCTTCGTTGGAAACGGGTTTGGAAATTTCAGTTTCAAAATCTCTGTGAAAAAGCGTCAGAGAAGCTTCTCCGTTTAGAATCCAGCATATCTCACTGAACCGAAGAAGTGGTAGTTAGATGGGAGTTAGAGCTGCAAGCAGTTTGGTTTGGGAAATGAGACGCGAAATGAAACTGCAAATGCCTTCCAACAGGCTTGGAAAAGTGTGTTCTATATCTCTGCCAAACAAACTCCCCGGAGGTTGAGCTTTCAGAAGCAAGTTTAACTCTAAGGGAGGAAGCAGCAGAATGTGCCTCTCACATCTAGCCTGTAGGAATTCAGGTTGGCAAGTTCTATGGGGAAGCCCATTGCTGCCTATGGTGGAAACGGCATGGGAGATTTCAGTTTCAAAATCTCTGTGAAAAAGCGTCAGAGAAGCTTCTCCGTTTAGAATCCAGCATATCTCACTGAACCGAAGAAGTGGTAGTTAGAAGGGAGTTAGAGCTGCAAGCAGTTTGGTTTGGGAAATTAGACGCGAAATGAAACTGCAAATGCCTTCCAACAGGCTTGGAAAAGTGTGTTCTATATCTCTGCCAAACAAACTCCCCGGAGGTTGAGCTTTCAGAAGCAAGTTTAACTCTAAGGGAGGAAGCAGCAGAATGTGCCTCTCACATCTAGCCTGTAGGAATTCAGGTTGGCAAGTTCTATGGGGAAGCCCATTGCTGCCTATGGTGGAAACGGCATGGGAGATTTCAGTTTCAAAATCTCTGTGAAAAAGCGTCAGAGAAGCTTCTCCGTTTAGAATCCAGCATATCTCACTGAACCGAAGAAGTGGTAGTTAGAAGGGAGTTAGAGCTGCAAGCAGTTTGGTTTGGGAAATTAGACGCGAAATGAAACTGCAAATGCCTTCCAACAGGCTTGGAAAAGTGTGTTCTATATCTCTGCCAAACAAACTCCCCGGAGGTTGAGCTTTCAGAAGCTAGTTTAACTCTAAGGGAGGAAGCAGCAGAATGTGCCTCTCACATCTAGCCTGTAGGAATTCAGGTTGGCATGTTCTATGGGGAAGCCCATAGGCGCCTTCGTTGGAAACGGGTTTGGAAATTTCAGTTTCAAAATCTCTGTGAAAAAGCGTCAGAGAAGCTTCTCCGTTTAGAATCCAGCATATCTCACTGAACCGAAGAAGTGGTAGTTAGAAGGGAGTTAGAGCTGCAAGCAGTTTGGTTTGGGAAATTAGACGCGAAATGAAACTGCAAATGCCTTCCAACAGGCTTGGAAAAGTGTGTTCTATATCTCTGCCAAACAAACTCCCCGGAGGTGGAGCTTTCTGAAGCAAGTTTAACTCTAAGGGAGGAAGCAGCAGAATGTGCCTCTCACATCTAGCCTTTAGGAATTCAGGATGGCAAGTTCTATGGGGAAGCCCATTGCTGCCTAAGGTGGAAACGGCATGGGAGATTTCAGTTTCAAAATCTCTGTGAAAAAGCGTCAGAGAAGCTTCTCCGTTTAGAATCCAGCATATCTCACTGAACCGAAGAAGTGGTAGTTAGAAGGCAGTT
Organism: Cynocephalus volans; assembly: GCF_027409185.1. Classification (NCBI taxonomy): domain Eukaryota; kingdom Metazoa; phylum Chordata; class Mammalia; order Dermoptera; family Cynocephalidae; genus Cynocephalus; species Cynocephalus volans. Next base: position 410,212 of record NW_026902403.1, read on the forward strand.
AGAGCTGCAAGCAGTTTGGTTTGGGAAATTAGACGCGAAATGAAACTGCAAATGCCTTCCAACAGGCTTGGAAAAGTGTGTTCTATATCTCTGCCAAACAAACTCCCCGGAGGTTGAGCTTTCAGAAGCTAGTTTAACTCTAAGGGAGGAAGCAGCAGAATGTGCCTCTCACATCTAGCCTGTAGGTATTCAGGTTGGCAAGTTCTATGGGGAAGCCCATTGGCGCCTTCGTTGGAAACGGGTTTGGAAATTTCAGTTTCAAAATCTCTGTGAAAAAGCGTCAGAGAAGCTTCTCCGTTTAGAATCCAGCATATCTCACTGAACCGAAGAAGTGGTAGTTAGATGGGAGTTAGAGCTGCAAGCAGTTTGCTTTGGGAAATTAGACGCGAAATGAAACTGCAAATGCCTTCCAACAGGCTTGGAAAAGTGTGTTCTATATCTCTGCCAAACAAACTCCCCGGAGGTTGAGCTTTCAGAAGCAAGTTTAACTCTAAGGGAGGAAGCAGCAGAATGTGCCTCTCACATCTAGCCTGTAGGAATTCAGGTTGGCAAGTTCTATGGGGAAGCCCATTGCTGCCTATGGTGGAAACGGCATGGGAGATTTCAGTTTCAAAATCTCTGTGAAAAAGCGTCAGAGAAGCTTCTCCGTTTAGAATCCAGCATATCTCACTGAACCGAAGAAGTGGTAGTTAGAAGGGAGTTAGAGCTGCAAGCACTTTGGTTTGGGAAATTAGACGCGAAATGAAACTGCAAATGCCTTCCAACAGGCTTGGAAAAGTGTGTTCTATATCTCTGCCAAACAAACTCCCCGGAGGTTGAGCTTTCAGAAGCAAGTTTAACTCTAAGGGAGGAAGCAGCAGAATGTGCCTCTCACATCTAGCCTGTAGGAATTCAGGTTGGCAAGTTCTATGGGGAAGCCCATTGCTGCCTATGGTGGAAACGGCATGGGAGATTTCAGTTTCAAAATCTCTGTGAAAAAGCGTCAGAGAAGCTTCTCCGTTTAGAATCCAGCATATCTCACTGAACCGAAGAAGTGGTAGTTAGAAGGGAGTTAGAGCTGCAAGCAGTTTGGTTTGGGAAATTAGACGCGAAATGAAACTGCAAATGCCTTCCAACAGGCTTGGAAAAGTGTGTTCTATATCTCTGCCAAACAAACTCCCCGGAGGTTGAGCTTTCAGAAGCAAGTTTACCTCTAAGGGAGGAAGCAGCAGAATGTGCCTCTCACATCTAGCCTGTAGGAATTCAGGTTGGCAAGTTCCATGGGGAAGCCCATTGCTGCCTATGGTGGAAACGGCATGGGAGATTTCAGTTTCAAAATCTGTGTGAAAAAGCGTCAGAGAAGCTTCTCCGTTTAGAATCCAGCATATCTCACTGAACCGAAGAAGTGGTAGTTAGAAGGGAGTTAGAGCTGCAAGCAGTTTGGTTTGGGAAATTAGACGCGAAATGAAACTGCAAATGCCTTCCAACAGGCTTGGAAAAGTGTGTTCTATATCTCTGCCAAACAAACTCCCCGGAGGTTGAGCTTTCAGAAGCTAGTTTAACTCTAAGGGAGGAAGCAGCAGAATGTGCCTCTCACATCTAGCCTGTAGGAATTCAGGTTGGCACGTTCTATGGGGAAGCCCATTGGCGCCTTCGTTGGAAACGGGTTTGGAAATTTCAGTTTCAAAATCTCTGTGAAAAAGCGTCAGAGAAGCTTCTCCGTTTAGAATCCAGCATATCTCACTGAACCGAAGAAGTGGTAGTTAGATGGGAGTTAGAGCTGCAAGCAGTTTGGTTTGGGAAATTAGACGCGAAATGAAACTGCAAATGCCTTCCAACAGGCTTGGAAAAGTGTGTTCTATATCTCTGCCAAACAGAGTCCCCGGAGGTTGAGCTTTCAGAAGCAAGCTTAACTGTTAGGGAGGAAGCAGCAGAATGTGCCTCTCACATCTAGCCTGTGGGAATTCAGGTTGGCAAGTTCTATGGGGAAGCCCATTGCTGCCTATGGTGGAAACGGCATGGGAGATTTCAGTTTCAAAATCTCTGTGAAAAAGCGTCAGAGAAGCTTCTCTGTTTAGAATCCAGCATATCTCACTGAACCGAAGAAGTGGTAGTTAGAAGGGAGTTAGAGCTGCAAGCAGTTTGTTTTGGGAAATTAGACGCGAAATGCAACTGCAAATGCCTTCCAACAGGCTTGGAAAAGTGTGTTCTATATCTCTGCCAAACAAACTCCCCGGAGGTTGAGCTTTCAGAAGCAAGTTTAACTCTAAGGGAGGAAGCAGAAGAATGTGCCTCTCACATCTAGCCTGTAGGAATTCAGGTTGGCAAGTTCTATGGGGAAGCCCATTGCTGCCTATGGTGGAAACGGCATGGGAGATTTCAGTTTCAAAATCTCTGTGAAAAAGCGTCAGAGAAGCTTCTCCGTTTAGAATCCAGCATATCTCACTGAACCGAAGAAGTGGTAGTTAGAAGGGAGTTAGAGCTGCAAGCAGTTTGGTTTGGGAAATTAGACGCGAAATGAAACTGCAAATGCCTTCCAACAGGCTTGGAAAAGTGTGTTCTATATCTATGCCAAACAAACTCCCCGGAGGTTGAGCTTTCTGAAGCAAGTTTAACTCTAAGGGAGGAAGCAGCAGAATGTGCCTCTCACATCTAGCCTTTAGGAATTCAGGTTGGCAATTTCTATGGGGAGGCCCATTGCTGCCTATGGTGGAAACGGCATGGGAGATTTCAGTTTCAAAATCTCTGTGAAAAAGCGTCAGAGAAGCTTCTCCGTTTAGAATCCAGCATATCTCACTGAACCGAAGAAGTGGTAGTTAGAAGGGAGTTAGAGCTGCAAGCAGTTTGGTTTGGGAAATTAGACGCGAAATGAAACTGCAAATTCCTTCCAACAGGCTTGGAAAATTGTGTTCTATATCTCTGCCAAACAGAGTCCCCGGAGGTTGAGCTTTCAGAAGCAAGCTAAACTGTTAGGGAGGAAGCAGCAGAATGTGCCTCTCACATCTAGCCTGTAGGAATTCAGGTTGGCAAGTTCTATGGGGAAGCCCATTGCTGCCTATGGTGGAAACGGCATGGGAGATTTCAGTTTCAAAATCTCTGTGAAAAAGCGTCAGAGAAGCTTCTCCGTTTAGAATTCAGCATATCTCACTGAACCGAAGAAGTGGTAGTTAGAAGGGAGTTAGAGCTGCAAGCAGTTTGGTTTGGGACATTAGACGCGAAATGAAACTGCAAATGCCTTCCAACAGGCTTGGAAAAGTGTGTTCTATATCTTTGCCAAACAGACTCCCCGGAGGTTGAGCTTTCAGAAGCAAGTTTAACTCTAAGGGAGGAAGCAGCAGAATGTGCCTCTCACATCTAGCCTGTAGGAATTCAGGTTGGCAAGTTCTATGGGGAAGCCCATTGCTGCCTATGGTGAAAACGGCATGGGAAATTTCAGTTTCAAAATCTCTGTGAAAAAGCGTCAGAGAAGCTTCTCCGTTTAGAATCCAGCATATCTCACTGAACCGAAGAAGTGGTAGTTAGAAGGGAGTTAGAGCTACAAGCAGTTTGGTTTGGGAAATTAGACGCCAAATGAAACTGCAAATGCCTTAAAACAGGCTTGGAAAAGTGTGTTCTATATCTCTGCCAAACAGACTCCCCGGAGGTTGAGCTTTCAGAAGCTAGCTTAACTCTAAGGGAGGAAGCAGCAGAATGTGCCTCTCACATCTAGCCTGTAGGAATTCAGGTTGGCAAGTTCTATGGGAAAGCCCATTGGCGCCTTCGTTGGAAACGGGTTTGGAAATTTCAGTTTCAAAATCTCTGTGAAAAAGCGTCAGAGAAGCTTCTCCGTTTAGAATCCAGCATATCTCACTGAACCGAAGAAGTGGTAGTTAGAAGGGAGTTAGAGCTGCAAGCAGTTTGGTTTGGGAAATTAGACGCGAAATGAAACTGCAAATGCCTTCCAACAGGCTTGGAAAAGTGTGTTCTATATCTCTGCCAAACAAACTCCCCGGAGGTTGAGCTTTCAGAAGCAAGTTTAACTCTAAGGGAGGAAGCAGCAGAATGTGCCTCTCACATCTAGCCTGTAGGAATTCAGGTTGGCAAGTTCTATGGGGAAGCCCATTGCTGCCTATGGTGGAAACGGCATGGGAGATTTCAGTTTCAAAATCTCTGTGAAAAAGCGTCAGGGAAGCTTCTCCGTTTAGAATCCAGCATATCTCACTGAACCGAAGTAGTGGTAGTTAGAAGGGAGTTAGAGCTGCAAGCAGTTTGGTTTGGGAAATTAGACGTGAAATGAAACTCCAAATGCCTTCCAACAGGCTTGGAAAAGTGTGTTCTATATCTCTGCCAAACAAACTCCCCGGAGGTTGAGCTTTCAGAAGCAAGTTTAACTCTAAGGGAGGAAGCAGCAGAATGTGCCTCTCACATCTAGCCTGTAGGAATTCAGGTTGGCAAGTTCTATGGGGAAGCCCATTGCTGCCTATGGTGGAAACGGCATGGGAGATTTCAGTTTCAAAATCTCTGTGAAAAAGCGTCAGAGAAGCTTCTCCGTTTAGAATCCAGCATATCTCACTGAACCGAAGAAGTGGTAGTTAGAAGGGAGTTAGAGCTGCAAGCAGTTTGGTTTGGGAAATTAGACGCGAAATGAAACTGCAAATGCCTTCCAACAGGCTTGGAAAAGTGTGTTCTATATCTCTGCCAAACAAACTCCCCGGAGGTTGAGCTCTCAGAAGCTAGTTTAACTCTAAGGGAGGAAGCAGCAGAATGTGCCTCTCACATCTAGCCTGTAGGAATTCAGGTTGGCAAGTTCTATGGGGAAGCCCATAGGCGCCTTCGTTGGAAACGGGTTTGGAAATTTCAGTTTCAAAATCTCTGTGAAAAAGCGTCAGAGAAGCTTCTCCGTTTAGAATCCAGCATATCTCACTGAACCGAAGAAGTGGTAGTTAGAAGGGAGTTAGAGCTGCAAGCAGTTTGGTTTGGGAAATTAGACGCGAAATGAAACTGCAAATGCCTTCCAACAGGCTTGGAAAAGTGTGTTCTATATCTCTGCCAAACAAACTCCCCGGAGGTTGAGCTTTCTGAAGCAAGTTTAACTCTAAGGGAGGAAGCAGCAGAATGTGCCTCTCATATCTAGCCTTTAGGAATTCAGGATGGCAAGTTCTATGGGGAAGCCCATTGCTGCCTATGGTGGAAACGGCATGGGAGATTTCAGTTTCAAAATCTCTGTGAAAAAGCGTCAGAGAAGCTTCTCCGTTTAGAATCCAGCATATCTCACAGAACCGAAGAAGTGGTAGTTAGAAGGCAGTTAGAGCTGCAAGCAGTTTGGTTTGGGAAATTAGACGCGAAATGAAACTGCAAATGCCTTCCAACAGGCTTGGAAAAGTGTGTTCTATATCTCTGCCAAACAAACTCCCCGGAGGTTGAGCTTTCAGAAGCTAGTTTAACTCTAAGGGAGGAAGCAGCAGAATGTGCCTCTCACATCTAGCCTGTAGGAATTCAGGTTGGCAAGTTCTATGGGGAAGCCCTTTGGCGCCTTCGTTGGAAACGGGTTTGGAAATTTCAGTTTCAAAATCTCTGTGAAAAAGCGTCAGAGAAGCTTCTCCGTTTAGAATCCAGCATATCTCACTGAACCGAAGAAGTGGTAGTTAGATGGGAGTTAGAGCTGCAAGCAGTTTGGTTTGGGAAATTAGACGCGAAATGAAACTGCAAATGCCTTCCAACAGGCTTGGAAAAGTCTGTTCTATATCTCTGCCAAACAAACTCCCCGGAGGTTGAGCTTTCAGAAGCAAGTTTAACTCTAAGGGAGGAAGCAGCAGAATGTGCCTCTCACATCTAGCCTGTAGGAATTCAGGTTGGCAAGTTCTATGGGGAAGCCCATTGCTGCCTATGGTGGAAACGGCATGGGAGATTTCAGTTTCAAAATCTCTGTGAAAAAGCGTCAGAGAAGCTTCTCCGTTTAGAATCCAGCATATCTCACTGAACCGAAGAAGTGGTAGTTAGAAGGGAGTTAGAGCTGCAAGCAGTTTGGTTTGGGAAATTAGACGCGAAATGAAACTGCAAATGCCTTCCAACAGGCTTGGAAAAGTGTGTTCTATATCTCTGCCAAACAAACTCCCCGGAGGTTGAGCTTTCAGAAGCAAGTTTAACTCTAAGGGAGGAAGCAGCAGAATGTGCCTCTCACATCTAGCCTGTAGGAATTCAGGTTGGCAAGTTCTATGGGGAAGCCCATTGCTGCCTATGGTGGAAACGGCATGGGAGATTTCAGTTTCAAAATCTCTGTGAAAAAGCGTCAGAGAAGCTTCTCCGTTTAGAATCCAGCATATCTCACTGAACCGAAGAAGTGGTAGTTAGAAGGGAGTTAGAGCTACAAGCAGTTTGGTTTGGGAAATTAGACGCCAAATGAAACTGCAAATGCCTTAAAACAGGCTTGGAAAAGTGTGTTCTATATCTCTGCCAAACAGACTCCCCGGAGGTTGAGCTTTCAGAAGCTAGCTTAACTCTAAGGGAGGAAGCAGCAGAATGTGCCTCTCACATCTAGCCTGTAGGAATTCAGGTTGGCAAGTTCTATGGGAAAGCCCATTGGCGCCTTCGTTGGAAACGGGTTTGGAAATTTCAGTTTCAAAATCTCTGTGAAAAAGCGTCAGAGAAGCTTCTCCGTTTAGAATCCAGCATATCTCACTGAACCGAAGAAGTGGTAGTTAGAAGGGAGTTAGAGCTGCAAGCAGTTTGGTTTGGGAAATTAGACGCGAAATGAAACTGCAAATGCCTTCCAACAGGCTTGGAAAAGTGTGTTCTATATCTCTGCCAAACAAACTCCCCGGAGGTTGAGCTTTCAGAAGCAAGTTTAACTCTAAGGGAGGAAGCAGCAGAATGTGCCTCTCACATCTAGCCTGTAGGAATTCAGGTTGGCAAGTTCTATGGGGAAGCCCATTGCTGCCTATGGTGGAAACGGCATGGGAGATTTCAGTTTCAAAATCTCTGTGAAAAAGCGTCAGGGAAGCTTCTCCGTTTAGAATCCAGCATATCTCACTGAACCGAAGTAGTGGTAGTTAGAAGGGAGTTAGAGCTGCAAGCAGTTTGGTTTGGGAAATTAGACGTGAAATGAAACTCCAAATGCCTTCCAACAGGCTTGGAAAAGTGTGTTCTATATCTCTGCCAAACAAACTCCCCGGAGGTTGAGCTTTCAGAAGCAAGTTTAACTCTAAGGGAGGAAGCAGCAGAATGTGCCTCTCACATCTAGCCTGTAGGAATTCAGGTTGGCAAGTTCTATGGGGAAGCCCATTGCTGCCTATGGTGGAAACGGCATGGGAGATTTCAGTTTCAAAATCTCTGTGAAAAAGCGTCAGAGAAGCTTCTCCGTTTAGAATCCAGCATATCTGACTGAACCGAAGAAGTGGTAGTTAGAAGGGAGTTAGAGCTGCAAGCAGTTTGGTTTGGGAAATTAGACGCGAAATGAAACTGCAAATGCCTTCCAACAGGCTTGGAAAAGTGTGTTCTATATCTCTGCCAAACAAACTCCCCGGAGGTTGAGCTCTCAGAAGCTAGTTTAACTCTAAGGGAGGAAGCAGCAGAATGTGCCTCTCACATCTAGCCTGTAGGAATTCAGGTTGGCAAGTTCTATGGGGAAGCCCATAGGCGCCTTCGTTGGAAACGGGTTTGGAAATTTCAGTTTCAAAATCTCTGTGAAAAAGCGTCAGAGAAGCTTCTCCGTTTAGAATCCAGCATATCTCACTGAACCGAAGAAGTGGTAGTTAGAAGGGAGTTAGAGCTGCAAGCAGTTTGGTTTGGGAAATTAGACGCGAAATGAAACTGCAAATGCCTTCCAACAGGCTTGGAAAAGTGTGTTCTATATCTCTGCCAAACAAACTCCCCGGAGGTTGAGCTTTCTGAAGCAAGTTTAACTCTAAGGGAGGAAGCAGCAGAATGTGCCTCTCATATCTAGCCTTTAGGAATTCAGGATGGCAAGTTCTATGGGGAAGCCCATTGCTGCCTATGGTGGAAACGGCATGGGAGATTTCAGTTTCAAAATCTCTGTGAAAAAGCGTCAGAGAAGCTTCTCCGTTTAGAATCCAGCATATCTCACAGAACCGAAGAAGTGGTAGTTAGAAGGCAGTTAGAGCTGCAAGCAGTTTGGTTTGGGAAATTAGACGCGAAATGAAACTGCAAATGCCTTCCAACAGGCTTGGAAAAGTGTGTTCTATATCTCTGCCAAACAAACTCCCCGGAGGTTGAGCTTTCAGAAGCTAGTTTAACTCTAAGGGAGGAAGCAGCAGAATGTGCCTCTCACATCTAGCCTGTAGGAATTCAGGTTGGCAAGTTCTATGGGGAAGCCCTTTGGCGCCTTCGTTGGAAACGGGTTTGGAAATTTCAGTTTCAAAATCTCTGTGAAAAAGCGTCAGAGAAGCTTCTCCGTTTAGAATCCAGCATATCTCACTGAACCGAAGAAGTGGTAGTTAGATGGGAGTTAGAGCTGCAAGCAGTTTGGTTTGGGAAATTAGACGCGAAATGAAACTGCAAATGCCTTCCAACAGGCTTGGAAAAGTCTGTTCTATATCTCTGCCAAACAAACTCCCCGGAGGTTGAGCTTTCAGAAGCAAGTTTAACTCTAAGGGAGGAAGCAGCAGAATGTGCCTCTCACATCTAGCCTGTAGGAATTCAGGTTGGCAAGTTCTATGGGGAAGCCCATTGCTGCCTATGGTGGAAACGGCATGGGAGATTTCAGTTTCAAAATCTCTGTGAAAAAGCGTCAGAGAAGCTTCTCCGTTTAGAATCCAGCATATCTCACTGAACCGAAGAAGTGGTAGTTAGAAGGGAGTTAGAGCTGCAAGCAGTTTGGTTTGGGAAATTAGACGCGAAATGAAACTGCAAATGCCTTCCAACAGGCTTGGAAAAGTGTGTTCTATATCTCTGCCAAACAAACTCCCCGGAGGTTGAGCTTTCAGAAGCAAGTTTAACTCTAAGGGAGGAAGCAGCAGAATGTGCCTCTCACATCTAGCCTGTAGGAATTCAGGTTGGCAAGTTCTATGGGGAAGCCCATTGCTGCCTATGGTGGAAACGGCATGGGAGATTTCAGTTTCAAAATCTCTGTGAAAAAGCGTCAGAGAAGCTTCTCCGTTTAGAATCCAGCATATCTCACTGAACCGAAGAAGTGGTAGTTAGAAGGGAGTTAGAGCTGCAAGCAGTTTGGTTTGGGAAATTAGACGCGAAATGAAACTGCAAATGCCTTCCAACAGGCTTGGAAAAGTGTGTTCTATATCTCTGCCAAACAAACTCCCCGGAGGTTGAGCTTTCAGAAGCTAGTTTAACTCTAAGGGAGGAAGCAGCAGAATGTGCCTCTCACATCTAGCCTGTAGGAATTCAGGTTGGCAAGTTCTATGGGGAAGCCCATAGGCGCCTTCGTTGGAAACGGGTTTGGAAATTTCAGTTTCAAAATCTCTGTGAAAAAGCGTCAGAGAAGCTTCTCCGTTTAGAATCCAGCATATCTCACTGAACCGAAGAAGTGGTAGTTAGAAGGGAGTTAGAGCTGCAAGCAGTTTGGTTTGGGAAATTAGACGCGAAATGAAACTGCAAATGCCTTCCAACAGGCTTGGAAAAGTGTGTTCTATATCTCTGCCAAACAAACTCCCCGGAGGTGGAGCTTTCTGAAGCAAGTTTAACTCTAAGGGAGGAAGCAGCAGAATGTGCCTCTCACATCTAGCCTTTAGGAATTCAGGATGGCAAGTTCTATGGGGAAGCCCATTGCTGCCTAAGGTGGAAACGGCATGGGAGATTTCAGTTTCAAAATCTCTGTGAAAAAGCGTCAGAGAAGCTTCTCCGTTTAGAATCCAGCATATCTCACTGAACCGAAGAAGTGGTAGTTAGAAGGCAGTTAGAGCTGCAAGCAGTTTGGTTTGGGAAATTAGACGCGAAATGAAACTGCAAATGCCTTCCAACAGGCTTGGAAAAGTGTGTTCTATATCTCTGCCAAACAAACTCCCCGGAGGTTGAGCTTTCAGAAGCTAGTTTAACTCTAAGGGAGGAAGCAGCAGAATGTGCCTCTCACATCTAGCCTGTAGGTATTCAGGTTGGCAAGTTCTATGGGGAAGCCCATTGGCGCCTTCGTTGGAAACGGGTTTGGAAATTTCAGTTTCAAAATCTCTGTGAAAAAGCGTCAGAGAAGCTTCTCCGTTTAGAATCCAGCATATCTCACTGAACCGAAGAAGTGGTAGTTAGATGGGAGTTAGAGCTGCAAGCAGTTTGCTTTGGGAAATTAGACGCGAAATGAAACTGCAAATGCCTTCCAACAGGCTTGGAAAAGTGTGTTCTATATCTCTGCCAAACAAACTCCCCGGAGGTTGAGCTTTCAGAAGCAAGTTTAACTCTAAGGGAGGAAGCAGCAGAATGTGCCTCTCACATCTAGCCTGTAGGAATTCAGGTTGGCAAGTTCTATGGGGAAGCCCATTGCTGCCTATGGTGGAAACGGCATGGGAGATTTCAGTTTCAAAATCTCTGTGAAAAAGCGTCAGAGAAGCTTCTCCGTTTAGAATCCAGCATATCTCACTGAACCGAAGAAGTGGTAGTTAGAAGGGAGTTAGAGCTGCAAGCACTTTGGTTTGGGAAATTAGACGCGAAATGAAACTGCAAATGCCTTCCAACAGGCTTGGAAAAGTGTGTTCTATATCTCTGCCAAACAGACTCCCCGGAGGTTGAGCTTACAGAAGCAAGTTTAACTCTAAGGGAGGAAGCAGCAGAATGTGCCTCTCACATCTAGCCTGTAGGAATTCAGTTTGGCAAGTTCTATGGGGAAGCCCATTGCTGCCTATGGTGAAAACGGCATGGGAAATTTCAGTTTCAAAATCTCTGTGAAAAAGCGTCAGAGAAGCTTCTCCGTTTAGAATCCAGCATATCTCACTGAACCGAAGAAGTGGTAGTTAGAAGGGAGTTAGAGCTGCAAGCAGTTTGGTTTGGGAAATTAGACGCGAAATGAAACTGCAAATGCCTTAAAACAGGCTTGGAAAAGTGTGTTCTATATCTCTGCCAAACAGACTCCCCGGAGGTTGAGCTTTCAGAAGCTAGCTTAACTCTAAGGGAGGAAGCAGCAGAATGTGCCTCTCACATCTAGCCTGTAGGAATTCAGGTTGGGAAGTTCTATGGGAAAGCCCATTGGCGCCTTCGTTGGAAACGGGTTTGGAAATTTCAGTTTCAAAATCTCTGTGAAAAAGCGTCAGAGAAGCTTCTCCGTTTAGAATCCAGCATATCTCACTGAACCGAAGAAGTGGTAGTTAGAAGGGAGTTAGAGCTGCAAGCAGTTTGGTTTGGGAAATTAGACGCGAAATGAAACTGCAAATGCCTTAAAACAGGCTTGGAAAAGTGTGTTCTATATCTCTGCCAAACAGACTCCCCGGAGGTTGAGCTTTCAGAAGCTAGCTTAACTCTAAGGGAGGAAGCAGCAGAATGTGCCGCTCACATCTAGCCTGTAGGAATTCAGGTTGGGAAGTTCTATGGGAAAGCCCATTGGCGCCTTCGTTGGAAACGGGTTTGGAAATTTCAGTTTCAAAATCTCTGTGAAAAAGCGTCAGAGAAGCTTCTCCGTTTAGAATCCAGCATATCTCACTGAACCGAAGAAGTGGTAGTTAGAAGGGAGTTAGAGCTGCAAGCAGTTTGGTTTGGGAAATTAGACGCGAAATGAAACTGCAAATGCCTTCCAACAGGCTTGGAAAAGTGTGTTCTATATCTCTGCCAAACAAACTCCCCGGAGGTTGAGCTTTCAGAAGCAAGTTTAACTCTAAGGGAGGAAGCAGCAGAATGTGCCTCTCACATCTAGCCTGTAGGAATTCAGGTTGGCAAGTTCTATGGGGAAGCCCATTGCTGCCTATGGTGGAAACGGCATGGGAGATTTCAGTTTCAAAATCTCTGTGAAAAAGCGTCAGAGAAGCTTCTCCGTTTAGAATCCAGCATATCTCACTGAACCGAAGAAGTGGTAGTTAGAAGGGAGTTAGAGCTGCAAGCAGTTTCGTTTGGGAAATTAGATGCGAAATGACACTGCAAAGGCCTTGCAACAGGCTTGGAAAAGTGTGTTCTATATCTCTGCCAAACAGACTCCCCGGAGGTTGAGCTTTCAGAAGCAAGCTTAACTGTTAGGGAGGGAGCAGCAGAATGTGCCTCTCACATCTAGCCTGTAGGAATTCAGGTTGGCAAGTTCTATGGGGAAGCCCATTGCTGCCAATGGTAGAAACGGCATGGGAGATTTCAGTTTCAAAATCTCTGTGAAAAAGCGTCAGAGAAGCTTCTCCGTTTAGAATCCAGCATATCTCACTGAACCGAAGAAGTGGAAGTTAGAAGGGAGTTAGAGCTGCAAGCAGTTTGGTTTGGGAAATTAGACGCGAAATGAAACTCCAAATGCCTTCCAACAGGCTTGGAAAAGTGTGTTCTATATCTCTGCCAAACAAACTCCCCGGAGGATGAGCTTTCAGAAGCTAGTTTAACTCTAAGGGAGGAAGCAGCAGAATGTGCCTCTCACATCTAGCCTGTAGGAATTCAGTTTGGCAAGTTCTATGGGGAAGCCCATTGTTGCCTATGGTGAAAACGGCATGGGAGATTTCAGTTTCAAAATCTCTGTGAAAAAGCGTCAGAGAAGCTTCTCCGTTTAGAATCCAGCATATCTCACTGAACCGAAGAAGTGGTAGTTAGAAGGGAGTTAGAGCTGCAAGCAGTTTGGTTTGGGAAATTAGACGCGAAATGAAACTGCAAATGCCTTCCAACAGGCTTGGAAAAGTGTGTTCTATATCTCTGCCAAACAAACTCCCCGGAGGTTGAGCTTTCAGAAGCAAGTTTACCTCTAAGGGAGGAAGCAGCAGAATGTGCCTCTCACATCTAGCCTGTAGGAATTCAGGTTGGCAAGTTCCATGGGGAAGCCCATTGCTGCCTATGGTGGAAACGGCATGGGAGATTTCAGTTTCAAAATCTGTGTGAAAAAGCGTCAGAGAAGCTTCTCCGTTTAGAATCCAGCATATCTCACTGAACCGAAGAAGTGGTAGTTAGAAGGGAGTTAGAGCTGCAAGCAGTTTGGTTTGGGAAATTAGACGCGAAATGAAACTGCAAATGCCTTCCAACAGGCTTGGAAAAGTGTGTTCTATATCTCTGCCAAACAAACTCCCCGGAGGTTGAGCTTTCAGAAGCTAGTTTAACTCTAAGGGAGGAAGCAGCAGAATGTGCCTCTCACATCTAGCCTGTAGGAATTCAGGTTGGCACGTTCTATGGGGAAGCCCATTGGCGCCTTCGTTGGAAACGGGTTTGGAAATTTCAGTTTCAAAATCTCTGTGAAAAAGCGTCAGAGAAGCTTCTCCGTTTAGAATCCAGCATATCTCACTGAACCGAAGAAGTGGTAGTTAGATGGGAGTTAGAGCTGCAAGCAGTTTGGTTTGGGAAATTAGACGCGAAATGAAACTGCAAATGCCTTCCAACAGGCTTGGAAAAGTGTGTTCTATATCTCTGCCAAACAGAGTCCCCGGAGGTTGAGCTTTCAGAAGCAAGCTTAACTGTTAGGGAGGAAGCAGCAGAATGTGCCTCTCACATCTAGCCTGTGGGAATTCAGGTTGGCAAGTTCTATGGGGAAGCCCATTGCTGCCTATGGTGGAAACGGCATGGGAGATTTCAGTTTCAAAATCTCTGTGAAAAAGCGTCAGAGAAGCTTCTCTGTTTAGAATCCAGCATATCTCACTGAACCGAAGAAGTGGTAGTTAGAAGGGAGTTAGAGCTGCAAGCAGTTTGTTTTGGGAAATTAGACGCGAAATGCAACTGCAAATGCCTTCCAACAGGCTTGGAAAAGTGTGTTCTATATCTCTGCCAAACAAACTCCCCGGAGGTTGAGCTTTCAGAAGCAAGTTTAACTCTAAGGGAGGAAGCAGAAGAATGTGCCTCTCACTTCTAGCCTGGAGGAATTCAGGTTGGCAAGTTCTATGGGGAAGCCCATTGCTGCCTATGGTGGAAACGGCATGGGAGATTTCAGTTTCAAAATCTCTGTGAAAAAGCGTCAGAGAAGCTTCTCCGTTTAGAATCCAGCATATCTCACTGAACCGAAGAAGTGGTAGTTAGAAGGGAGTTAGAGCTGCAAGCAGTTTGGTTTGGGAAATTAGACGCGAAATGAAACTGCAAATGCCTTCCAACAGGCTTGGAAAAGTGTGTTCTATATCTATGCCAAACAAACTCCCCGGAGGTTGAGCTTTCTGAAGCAAGTTTAACTCTAAGGGAGGAAGCAGCAGAATGTGCCTCTCACATCTAGCCTTTAGGAATTCAGGTTGGCAATTTCTATGTGGAGGCCCATTGCTGCCTATGGTGGAAACGGCATGGGAGATTTCAGTTTCAAAATCTCTGTGAAAAAGCGTCAGAGAAGCTTCTCCGTTTAGAATCCAGCATATCTCACTGAACCGAAGAAGTGGTAGTTAGAAGGGAGTTAGAGCTGCAAGCAGTTTGGTTTGGGAAATTAGACGCGAAATGAAACTGCAAATTCCTTCCAACAGGCTTGGAAAATTGTGTTCTATATCTCTGCCAAACAGAGTCCCCGGAGGTTGAGCTTTCAGAAGCAAGCTAAACTGTTAGGGAGGAAGCAGCAGAATGTGCCTCTCACATCTAGCCTGTAGGAATTCAGGTTGGCAAGTTCTATGGGGAAGCCCATTGCTGCCTATGGTGGAAACGGCATGGGAGATTTCAGTTTCAAAATCTCTGTGAAAAAGCGTCAGAGAAGCTTCTCCGTTTAGAATCCAGCATATCTCACTGAACCGAAGAAGTGGTAGTTAGAAGGGAGTTAGAGCTGCAAGCAGTTTGGTTTGGGACATTAGACGCGAAATGAAACTGCAAATGCCTTCCAACAGGCTTGGAAAAGTGTGTTCTATATCTTTGCCAAACAGACTCCCCGGAGGTTGAGCTTTCAGAAGCAAGTTTAACTCTAAGGGAGGAAGCAGCAGAATGTGCCTCTCACATCTAGCCTGTAGGAATTCAGGTTGGCAAGTTCTATGGGGAAGCCCATTGCTGCCTATGGTGAAAACGGCATGGGAAATTTCAGTTTCAAAATCTCTGTGAAAAAGCGTCAGAGAAGCTTCTCCGTTTAGAATCCAGCATATCTCACTGAACCGAAGAAGTGGTAGTTAGAAGGGAGTTAGAGCTACAAGCAGTTTGGTTTGGGAAATTAGACGCCAAATGAAACTGCAAATGCCTTAAAACAGGCTTGGAAAAGTGTGTTCTATATCTCTGCCAAACAGACTCCCCGGAGGTTGAGCTTTCAGAAGCTAGCTTAACTCTAAGGGAGGAAGCAGCAGAATGTGCCACTCACATCTAGCCTGTAGGAATTCAGGTTGGCAAGTTCTATGGGAAAGCCCATTGGCGCCTTCGTTGGAAACGGGTTTGGAAATTTCAGTTTCAAAATCTCTGTGAAAAAGCGTCAGAGAAGCTTCTCCGTTTAGAATCCAGCATATCTCACTGAACCGAAGAAGTGGTAGTTAGAAGGGAGTTAGAGCTGCAAGCAGTTTGGTTTGGGAAATTAGACGCGAAATGAAACTGCAAATGCCTTCCAACAGGCTTGGAAAAGTGTGTTCTATATCTCTGCCAAACAAACTCCCCGGAGGTTGAGCTTTCAGAAGCAAGTTTAACTCTAAGGGAGGAAGCAGCAGAATGTGCCTCTCACATCTAGCCTGTAGGAATTCAGGTTGGCAAGTTCTATGGGGAAGCCCATTGCTGCCTATGGTGGAAACGGCATGGGAGATTTCAGTTTCAAAATCTCTGTGAAAAAGCGTCAGGGAAGCTTCTCCGTTTAGAATCCAGCATATCTCACTGAACCGAAGTAGTGGTAGTTAGAAGGGAGTTAGAGCTGCAAGCAGTTTGGTTTGGGAAATTAGACGTGAAATGAAACTCCAAATGCCTTCCAACAGGCTTGGAAAAGTGTGTTCTATATCTCTGCCAAACAAACTCCCCGGAGTTTGAGCTTTCAGAAGCAAGTTTAACTCTAAGGGAGGAAGCAGCAGAATGTGCCTCTCACATCTAGCCTGTAGGAATTCAGGTTGGCAAGTTCTATGGGGAAGCCCATTGCTGCCTATGGTGGAAACGGCATGGGAGATTTCAGTTTCAAAATCTCTGTGAAAAAGCGTCAGAGAAGCTTCTCCGTTTAGAATCCAGCATATCTCACTGAACCGAAGAAGTGGTAGTTAGAAGGGAGTTAGAGCTGCAAGCAGTTTGGTTTGGGAAATTAGACGCGAAATGAAACTGCAAATTCCTTCCAACAGGCTTGGAAAATTGTGTTCTATATCTCTGCCAAACAAACTCCCCGGAGGTTGAGCTTTCAGAAGTAAGCTAAACTGTTAGGGAGGAAGCAGCAGAATGTGCCTCTCACATCTAGCCTGTAGGAATTCAGGTTGGCAAGTTCTATGGGGAAGCCCATTGGCGCCTTCGTTGGAAACGGGTTTGGAAATTTCAGTTTCAAAATCTCTGTGAAAAAGCGTCAGAGAAGCTTCTCCGTTTAGAATCCAGCATATCTCACTGAACCGAAGAAGTGGTAGTTAGAAGGCAGTTAGAGCTGCAAGCAGTTTGGTTTGGGAAATTAGACGCGAAATGAAACTGCAAATGCCTTCCTACAGGCTTGGAAAAGTGTGTTCTATATCTCTGCCAAACAAACTCCCCGGAGGTTGAGCTTTCAGAAGCTAGTTTAACTCTAAGGGAGGAAGCAGCAGAATGTGCCTCTCACATCTAGCCTGTAGGTATTCAGGTTGGCAAGTTCTATGGGGAAGCCCATTGGCGCCTTCGTTGGAAACGGGTTTGGAAATTTCAGTTTCAAAATCTCTGTGAAAAAGCGTCAGAGAAGCTTCTCCGTTTAGAATCCAGCATATCTCACTGAACCGAAGAAGTGGTAGTTAGATGGGAGTTAGAGCTGCAAGCAGTTTGGTTTGGGAAATGAGACGCGAAATGAAACTGCAAATGCCTTCCAACAGGCTTGGAAAAGTGTGTTCTATATCTCTGCCAAACAAACTCCCCGGAGGTTGAGCTTTCAGAAGCAAGTTTAACTCTAAGGGAGGAAGCAGCAGAATGTGCCTCTCACATCTAGCCTGTAGGAATTCAGGTTGGCAAGTTCTATGGGGAAGCCCATTGCTGCCTATGGTGGAAACGGCATGGGAGATTTCAGTTTCAAAATCTCTGTGAAAAAGCGTCAGAGAAGCTTCTCCGTTTAGAATCCAGCATATCTCACTGAACCGAAGAAGTGGTAGTTAGAAGGGAGTTAGAGCTGCAAGCAGTTTGGTTTGGGAAATTAGATGCGAAATGACACTGCAAAGGCCTTGCAACAGGCTTGGAAAAGTGTGTTCTATATCTCTGCCAAACAGAGTCCCCGGAGGTTGAGCTTTCAGAAGCAAGCTTAACTGTAAGGGATTGAGCAGCAGAATGTGCCTCTCACATCTAGCCTGTAGGAATTCAGGTTGGCAAGTTCTATGGGGAAGCCCATTGCTGCCTATGGTGGAAACGGCATGGGAGATTTCAGTTTCAAAATCTCTGTGAAAAAGCGTCAGAGAAGCTTCTCCGTTTAGAATCCAGCATATCTCACTGAACCGAAGAAGTGGTAGTTAGAAGGGAGTTAGAGCTGCAAGCAGTTTGGTTTGGGAAATTAGACGCGAAATGAAACTGCAAATGCCTTCCAACAGGCTTGGAAAAGTGTGTTCTATATCTCTGCCAAACAGACTCCCCGGAGGTTGAGCTTTCAGAAGCAAGCTAAACTGTTAGGGAGGAAGCAGCAGAATGTGCCTCTCACATCTAGCCTGTAGGAATTCAGGTTGGCAAGTTCTATGGGGAAGCCCATTGCTACCTATGGTGAAAACGGCATGGGAAATTTCAGTTTCAAAATCTCTGTGAAAAAGCGTCAGAGAAGCTTCTCCGTTTAGAATCCAGCATATCTCACTGAACCGAAGAAGTGGTAGTTAGAAGGGAGTTCGAGCTCCAAGCAGTTTGGTTTGGGAAATTAGACGCGAAATGAAACTGCAAATGCCTTAAAACAGGCTTGGAAAAGTGTGTTCTATATCTCTGCCAAACAGACTCCCCGGAGGTTGAGCTTTCAGAAGCTAGCTTAACTCTAAGGGAGGAAGCAGCAGAATGTGCCTCTCACATCTAGCCTGTAGGAATTCAGGTTGGCAAGTTCTATGGGAAAGCCCATTGGCGCCTTCGTTGGAAACGGGTTTGGAAATTTCAGTTTCAAAATCTCTGTGAAAAAGCGTCAGAGAAGCTTCTCCGTTTAGAATCCAGCATATCTCACTGAACCGAAGAAGTGGTAGTTAGAAGGGAGTTAGAGCTGCAAGCAGTTTGGTTTGGGAAATTAGACGCGAAATGAAACTGCAAATGCCTTCCAACAGGCTTGGAAAAGTGTGTTCTATATCTCTGCCAAACAAACTCCCCGGAGGTTGAGCTTTCAGAAGCAAGTTTAACTCTAAGGGAGGAAGCAGCAGAATGTGCCTCTCCCATCTAGCCTGTAGGAATTCAGGTTGGCAAGTTCTATGGGGAAGCCCATTGCTGCCTATGGTGGAAACGGCATGGGAGATTTCAGTTTCAAAATCTCTGTGAAAAAGCGTCAGGGAAGCTTCTCCGTTTAGAATCCAGCATATCTCACTGAACCGAAGAAGTGGTAGTTAGAAGGGAGTTAGAGCTGCAAGCAGTTTGGTTTGGGAAATTAGACGCGAAATGACACTGCAAAGGCCTTCCTACAGGCTTGGAAAAGTGTGTTCTATATCTCTGCCAAACAGACTCCCCGGAGGTTGAGCTTTCAGAAGCAAGCTTAACTCTTAGGGAGGAAGCAGCAGAATGTGCCTCTCACATCTAGCCTGTAGGAATTCAGGTTGGCAAGTTCTATGGGGAAGCCCATTGCTGCCTATGGTGGAAACGGCATGGGAGATTTCAGTTTCAAAATCTCTGTGAAAAAGCGTCAGAGAAGCTTCTCCGTTTAGAATCCAGCATATCTCACTGAACCGAAGAAGTGGTAGTTAGAAGGGAGTTAGAGCTGCAAGCAGTTTGGTTTGGGAAATTAGATGCGAAATCACACTGCAAAGGCCTTCCAACAGGCTTGGAAAAGTGTGTTCTATATCTCTGCCAAACAGACTCCCCGGTGGTTGAGCTATCAGAAGCAAGTTTAACTCTTAGGGTGGGAGCAGCAGAATGTGCCTCTCATATCTAGCCTGTAGGAATTCAGGTTGGCAAGTTCTATGGGGAAGCTCATTGCTGCCTATGGTGGAAACGGCCTGGGAGATTTCAGTTTCAAAATCTCTGTGAAAAAGCGTCAGAGAAGCTTCCCCGTTTAGAATCCAGCATATCTCACTGAACCGAAGAAGTGGTAGTTAGAAGGGAGTTAGAGCTGCAAGCAGTTTGCTTTGGGAAATTAGACGCGAAATGACACTGCAAAGGACTTCCAACAGGCTTGGAAAAGTGTGTTTTATATCTCTGCCAAACAGACTCCCCGGAGGTTGAGCTTTCAGAAGCTAGTTTAACTCTAAGGGAGGAAGCAGCAGAATGTGCTTCTCACATCTAGCCTGTAGGAATTCAGGTTGGCAAGTTCTATGGGGAAGCCCATTGGCGCCTTCGTTGGAAACGGGTTTGGAAATTTCAGTTTCAAAATCTCTGTGAAAAAGCGTCAGAGAAGCTTCCCCGTTTAGAATCCAGCATATCTCACTGAACCGAAGAAGTGGTAGTTAGAAGGGAGTTAGAGCTGCAAGCAGTTTGGTTTGGGAAATTAGACGCGAAATGACACTGCAAAGGCCTTCCAAAAGGCTTGGAAAAGTGTGTTCTATATCTCTGCCAAACAGACTCCCCGGAGGTTGAGCTTTCAGAAGCAAGTTTAACTCTTAGGGTGGAAGCAGCAGAATGTGCCTCTCACATCTAGCCTGTAGGAATTCAGGTTGGCAAGTTCTATGGGGAAGCCCATTGCTGCCTATGGTGGAAACGGCCTGGGAGATTTCAGTTTCAAAATCTCTGTGAAAAAGCGTCAGAGAAGCTTCTCCGTTTAGAATCCAGCATATCTCACAGAACCGAACAAGTGGTAGTTAGAATGCAGTTAGAGCTGCAAGCAGTTTGGTTTGGGAAATTAGACGCGAAATGAAACTGCAAATGCCTTCCAACAGGCTTGGAAAAGTGTGTTCTATAACTCTGCCAAACAGACTCCCCGGAGGTTGAGCTTTCAGAAGCAAGCTTAACTCTTAGGGAGGAAGCAGCAGAATGTGCCTCTCACATCTAGCCTGTAGGAATTCAGGTTGGCAAGTTCTATGGGGAAGCCCATTGGCGCCTTCGTTGGAAACGGCCTGGGAGATTTCAGTTTCAAAATCTCCGTGAAAAAGCATCAGAGAAGCTTCCCCGTTTAGAATCCAGCATATCTCACTGAACCGAAGAAGTGGTAGTTAGAAGGGAGTTAGAGCTGCAAGCAGTTTGGTTTGGGAAATTAGATGCGAAATGACACTGCAAAGGCCTTCCAACAGGCTTGGAAAAGTGTGTTCTATATCTCTGCCAAACAGACTCCCCGGAGGTTGAGGTATCAGAAGCAAGTTTAACTCTTAGGGTGGGAGCAGCAGAATGTGCCTCTCACATCTAGCCTGTAGGAACTCAGGTTGGCAAGTTCTATGGGGAAGCCCATTGCTGCCTATGGTGGAAACGGCATGGGAGATTTCAGTTTCAAAATCTCTGTGAAAAAGCGTCAGAGAAGCTTCTCCGTTTAGAATCCAGCATATCTCACTGAACCGAAGAAGTGGTAGTTAGAAGGGAGTTAGAGCTGCAAGCAGTTTGCTTTGGGAAATTAGACGCGAAATGACACTGCAAAGGACTTCCAACAGGCTTGGAAAAGTGTGTTTTATATCCCTGCCAAACAGACTCCCCGGAGGTTGAGCTTTCAGAAGCTAGTTTAACTCTAAGGGAGGAAGCAGCAGAATGTGCTTCTCACATCTACCCTGTAGGAATTCAGGTTGGCAAGTTCTATGGGGAAGCCCATTGGCGCCTTCGTTGGAAACGGGTTTGGAAATTTCAGTTTCAAAATCTCTGTGAAAAAGCGTCAGAGAAGCTTCCCCGTTTAGAATCCAGCATATCTCACTGAACAGAAGAAGTGGTAGTTAGAAGGGAGTTAGAGCTGCAAGCAGTTTCGTTTGGGAAATTAGATGCGAAATGACACTGCAAAGGCCTTCCTACAGGCTTGGAAAAGTGTGTTCTATATCTCTGCCAAACAGACTCCCCGGAGGTTGAGCTTTCAGAAGCAAGCTTAACTCTTAGGGAGGAAGCAGCAGAATGTGCCTCTCACATCTAGCCTGTAGGAATTCACGTTGGCAAGTTCTATGGGGAAGCCCATTGCTGCCTATGGTGGAAACGGCATGGGAGATTTCAGTTTCAAAATCTCTGTGAAAAAGCGTCAGAGAAGCTTCTCCGTTTAGAATCCAGCATATCTCACTGAACCGAAGAAGTGGTAGTTAGAAGGGAGTTAGAGCTGCAAGCAGTTTGGTTTGGGAAATTAGACGCGAAATGACACTGCAAAGGACTTCCAACAGGCTTGGAAAAGTGTGTTCTATATCTCTGCCAAACAGACTCCCCGGAGGTTGAGCTATCAGAAGCAAGTTTAACTCTTAGGGTGGGAGCAGCAGAATGTGCCTGTCACATCTAGCCTGTAGGAATTCAGGTTGGCAAGTTCTATGGGGAAGCTCATTGCTGCCTATGGTGGAAACGGCCTGGGAGATTTCACTTTCAAACTCTCTGTGAAAAAGCGTCAGAGAAGCTTCTCCGTTTAGAATCCAGCATATCTCACAGAACCGAACAAGTTGTAGTTAGAATGCAGTTAGAGCTGCAAGCAGTTTGGTTTGGGAAATTAGACGCGAAATGAAACTGCAAATGCCTTCCAACAGGCTTGGAAAAGTGTGTTCTATATCTCTGCCAAACAGACTCCCCGGAGGTTGAGCTTTCAGAAGCAAGTTTAACTCTAAGGGAGGAAGCAGAAGAATGTGCCTCTCACATCTAGCCTGTAGGAATTCAGGTTGGCAAGTTCTATGGGGAAGCCCATTGGCGCCTTCGTTGGAAAGGGCCTGGGAGATTTCAGTTCCAAAATCACTGTGAAAAAGCATCAGAGAAGCTTCCCCGTTTAGAATCCAGCATATCTCACTGAACCGAAGAAGTGGTAGTTAGAAGGGAGTTAGAGCTGCAAGCAGTTTGGTTTGGGAAATTAGATGCGAAATCACACTGCAAAGGCCTTCCAACAGGCTTGGAAAAGTGTGTTCTATATCTCTGCCAAACAGACTCCCCGGAGGTTGAGCTATCAGAAGCAAGTTTAACTCTTAGGGTGGGAGCAGCAGAATGTGCCTCTCACATCTAGCCTGTAGGAATTCAGGTTCGCAAGTTCTATGGGGAAGCTCATTGCTGCCTATGGTGGAAACGGCCTGGGAGATTTCAGTTTCAAAATCTCTGTGAAAAAGCGTCAGAGAAGCTTCTCCATTTAGAATCCCGCATATCTCACTGAACCGAAGAAGTGGTAGTTAGAAGGGAGTTAGAGCTGCAAGCAGTTTGCTTTGGGAAATTAGACGCGAAATGACACTGCAAAGGACTTCCAACAGGCTTGGAAAAGTGTGTTTTATATCTCTGCCAAACAGACTCCCCGGAGGTTGAGCTTTCAGAAGCTAGTTTAACTCTAAGGGAGGAAGCAGCAGAATGTGCCTCTCACATCTAGCCTGTAGGAATTCAGGTTGGCAAGTTCTATGGGGAAGCCCATTGGCGCCTTCGTTGGAAACGGGTTTGGAAATTTCAGTTTCAAAATCTCTGTGAAAAAGCGTCAGAGAAGATTCCCCGTTTAGAATCCAGCATATCTCCCTGAACCGAAGAAGTGGTAGTTACAAGGGAGTTAGAGCTGCAAGCAGTTTGGTTTGGGAAATTAGACGCGAAATGAAACTGCAAATGCCTTCCAACAGGGTTGGAAAAGTGTGTTCTATAACTCTGCCAAACAGACTCCCCGGAGATTGAGCTTTCAGAAGCTAGTTTAACTCTAAGGGAGGAAGCAGCAGAATGTGCCTCTCACATCTAGCCTGTAGGAATTCAGGTTGGCAAGTTCTATGGGGAAGCCCATTGGCGCCTTCGTTGGAAACGGGTTAGGAAATTTCAGTTTCAAAATCTCTGTGAAAAAGCGTCAGAGAAGCTTCCCCGTTTAGAATCCAGCATATATCACTGAACCGAAGAAGTGGTAGTTAGAAGGGAGTTAGAGCTGCAAGCAGTTTGGTTTGGGAAATTAGACGTGAAATGACACTGCAAATGCCTTCCAACAGGCTTGGAAAAGAGTGTTCTATATCTCTGCCAAACAGACTCCCCGGAGGTTGAGCTTTCAGAAGCTAGTTTAACTCTAAGGGAGGAAGCAGCAGAATGTGCCTCTCACATCTAGCCTGTAGGAATTCAGGTTGGCAAGTTCTATGGGGAAGCCCATTGCTGCCTATGGTGGAAATGGCATTGGAGATTTCAGTTTCAAAATCTCTGTGAAAAAGCGTCAGAGAAGCTTCTCCGTTTAGAATCCAGCATATCTCACTGAACCGAAGAAGCGGTAGTTAGAAGGGAGTTAGAGCTGCAAGCAGTTTGGTTTGGGAAATTAGACGCGAAATCACATTGCAAATGCCTTCCAACAGGCTTGGAAAAGTGTGTTCTATATCTCTGCCAAACAAACTCCCTGGAGGTTGAGCTTTCAGAAGCAAGTTTAACTCTAAGGGAGGAAGCAGCAGAATGTGCCTCTCACATCTAGCCTGTAGGAATTCAGGTTGGCAAGTTCTATGGGGAAGCCCACTGCTGCCTATGCTGCAAACGGCATGGGAGATTTCGGTTTCAAAATCTCTGTGAAAAAGCATCAGAGAAGCTTCCCCATTTAGAATCCAGCATATCTCACTGATTCGAAGAAGTGGTAGTTAGAAGGGAGTTAGAGCTGCAAGCAGTTTGGTTTGGGAAATTAGAAGCGAAATGACACTGCAAAGGCCTTCCAACAGGCTTGGAAAAGTGTGTTCTATATCTCTGCCAAACAGACTCCCCGGAGGTTGAGCTATCAGAAGCAAGTTTAACTCTTAGGGTGGGAGCAGCAGAATGTGCCTCTCACATCTAGCCTGTAGGAATTCAGGTTGGCAAGTTCTATGGGGAAGCCCATTGGCGCCTTCGTTGGAAACGGGTTTGGAAATTTCAGTTTCAAAATCTCTGTGAAAAAGCGTCAGAGAAGCTTCTCCGTTTAGAATCCAGCATATCTCACTGAACCGAAGAAGTGGTAGTTAGAAGGGAGTTAGAGCTGCAAGCAGTTTGGTTTGGGAAATTAGATGCGAAATGACACTGCAAAGGCCTTCCAACAGGCTTGGAAAAGTGTGTTCTATATCTCTGCCAAACAGACTCCCCGGAGGTTGAGCTTTCACAAGCAAGCTGAACTCTTAGGGAGGAAGCAGCAGAATGTGCCTCTCACATCTAGCCTGTAGGAATTCAGGTTGGCAAGTTCTATGGGGAAGCCCATTGGCGCCTTCGTTTGAAACGGCCTGGGAGATTTCAGTTTCAAAATCTCTGTGAAAAAGCATCAGAGAAGCTTCCCCGTTTAGAATCCAGCATATCTCACTGAACCGAAGAAGTGGTAGTTAGAAGGGAGTTAGAGCTGCAAGCAGTTTGGTTTGGGAAATTAGATGCGAAATCACACTGCAAAGGCCTTCCAACAGGCTTGGAAAAGTGTGTTCTATATCTCTGCCAAACAGACTCCCCGGAGGTTGAGCTATCAGAAGCAAGTTTAACTCTTAGGGTGGGAGCAGCAGAATGTGCCTCTCACATCTAGCCTGTAGGAATTCAGGTTCGCAAGTTCTATGGGGAAGCTCATTGCTGCCTATGGTGGAAACGGCCTGGGAGATTTCAGTTTCAAAATCTCTGTGAAAAAGCGTCAGAGAAGCTTCTCCGTTTAGAATCCAGCATATCTCACTGAACCGAAGAAGTGGTAGTTAGAAGGGAGTTAGAGCTGCAAGCAGTTTGCTTTGGGAAATTAGACGCGAAATGACACTGCAAAGGACTTCCAACAGGCTTGGAAAAGTGTGTTTTATATCTCTGCCAAACAGACTCCCCGGAGGTTGAGCTTTCAGAAGCTAGTTTAACTCTAAGGGAGGAAGCAGCAGAATGTGCCTCTCACATCTAGCCTGTAGGAATTCAGGTTGGCAAGTTCTATGGGGAAGCCCATTGGCGCCTTCGTTGGAAACGGGTTTGGAAATTTCAGTTTCAAAATCTCTGTGAAAAAGCGTCAGAGAAGATTCCCCGTTTAGAATCCAGCATAACTCACTGAACCGAAGAAGTGGTAGTTAGAAGGGAGTTAGAGCTGCAAGCAGTTTGGTTTGGGAAATTAGACGCGAAATGACACTGCAAAGGCCTTCCAACAGGCTTGGAAAAGTGTGTTCTATATCTCTGCCAAACAGACTCCCCGGAGGTTGAGCTTTCAGAAGCAAGTTTAACTCTTAGGGTGGAAGCAGCAGAATGTGCCTCTCACATCTAGCCTGTAGGAATTCAGGTTGGCAAGTTCTATGGGGAAGCCCATTGCTGCCTAAGGTGGAAACGGCCTGGGAGATTTCAGTTTCAAAATCTCTGTGAAAAAGCGTCAGAGAAGCTTCTCCGTTTAGAATCCAGCATATCTCTCAGAACCGAACAAGTGGTAGTTAGAATGCAGTTAGAGCTGCAAGCAGTTTGGTTTGGGAAATTAGACGCGAAATGAAACTGCAAATGCCTTCCAACAGGGTTGGAAAAGTGTGTTCTATAACTCTGCCAAACAGACTCCCCGGAGATTGAGCTTTCAGAAGCTAGTTTAACTCTAAGGGAGGAAGCAGCAGAATGTGCCTCTCACATCTAGCCTGTAGGAATTCAGGTTGGCAAGTTCTATGGGGAAGCCCATTGGCGCCTTCGTTTTAAACGGGTTAGGAAATTTCAGTTTCAAAATCTCTGTGAAAAAGCGTCAGAGAAGCTTCCCCGTTTAGAATCCAGCATATATCACTGAACCGAAGAAGTGGTAGTTAGAAGGGAGTTAGAGCTGCAAGCAGTTTGGTTTGGGAAATTAGAAGCGAAATGACACTGCAAAGGCCTTCCAACAGGCTTGGAAAAGTGTGTACTATATCTCTGCCAAACAGACTCCCCGGAGGTTGAGCTTTCAGAAGCTAGTTTAACTCTAAGGGAGGAAGCAGCAGAATGTGCCTCTCACATCTAGCCTGTAGGAATTCAGGTTGGCAAGTTCTATGGGGAAGCCCATTGGCGCCTTCGTTGGAAACGGGTTTGGAAATTTCAGTTTCAAAATCTCTGTGAAAAAGCGTCAGAGAAGATTCCCCGTTTAGAATCCAGCATAACTCACTGAACCGAAGAAGTGGTAGTTAGAAGGGAGTTAGAGCTGCAAGCAGTTTGGTTTGGGAAATTAGACGCGAAATGACACTGCAAAGGCCTTCCAACAGGCTTGGAAAAGTGTGTTCTATATCTCTGCCAAACAGACTCCCCGGAGGTTGAGCTTTCAGAAGCAAGTTTAACTCTTAGGGTGGAAGCAGCAGAATGTGCCTCTCACATCTAGCCTGTAGGAATTCAGGTTGGCAAGTTCTATGGGGAAGCCCATTGCTGCCTAAGGTGGAAACGGCCTGGGAGATTTCAGTTTCAAAATCTCTGTGAAAAAGCGTCAGAGAAGCTTCTCCGTTTAGAATCCAGCATATCTCTCAGAACCGAACAAGTGGTAGTTAGAATGCAGTTAGAGCTGCAAGCAGTTTGGTTTGGGAAATTAGACGCGAAATGAAACTGCAAATGCCTTCCAACAGGGTTGGAAAAGTGTGTTCTATAACTCTGCCAAACAGACTCCCCGGAGATTGAGCTTTCAGAAGCTAGTTTAACTCTAAGGGAGGAAGCAGCAGAATGTGCCTCTCACATCTAGCCTGTAGGAATTCAGGTTGGCAAGTTCTATGGGGAAGCCCATTGGCGCCTTCGTTTTAAACGGGTTAGGAAATTTCAGTTTCAAAATCTCTGTGAAAAAGCGTCAGAGAAGCTTCCCCGTTTAGAATCCAGCATATATCACTGAACCGAAGAAGTGGTAGTTAGAAGGGAGTTAGAGCTGCAAGCAGTTTGGTTTGGGAAATTAGAAGCGAAATGACACTGCAAAGGCCTTCCAACAGGCTTGGAAAAGTGTGTACTATATCTCTGCCAAACAGACTCCCCGGAGGTTGAGCTTTCAGAAGCTAGTTTAACTCTAAGGGAGGAAGCAGCAGAATGTGCCTCTCACATCTAGCCTGTAGGAATTCAGGTTGGCAAGTTCTATGGGGAAGCCCATTGGCGCCTTCGTTGGAAACGGGTTTGGAAATTTCAGTTTCAAAATCTCTGTGAAAAAGCGTCAGAGAAGATTCCCCGTTTAGAATCCAGCATAACTCACTGAACCGAAGAAGTGGTAGTTACAAGGGAGTTAGAGCTGCACGCAGTTTGGTTTGGGAAATTAGACGCGAAATGACACTGCAAAGGCCTTCCAACAGGCTTGGAAAAGTGTGTTCTATATCTCTGCCAAACAGACTCCCCGGAGGTTGAGCTTTCAGAAGCAAGTTTAACTCTTAGGGTGGAAGCAGCAGAATGTGCCTCTCACATCTAGCCTGTAGGAATTCAGGTTGGCAAGTTCTATGGGGAAGCCCATTGCTGCCTATGGTGGAAACGGCCTAGGAGATTTCAGTTTCAAAATCTCTGTGAAAAAGCGTCAGAGAAGCTTCTCCGTTTAGAATCCAGCATATCTCACAGAACCGAACAAGTGGTAGTTAGAATGCAGTTAGAGCTGCAAGCAGTTTGGTTTGGGAAATTAGACGCGAAATGAAACTGCAAATGCCTTCCAACAGGGTTGGAAAAGTGTGTTCTATAACTCTGCCAAACAGACTCCCCGGAGATTGAGCTTTCAGAAGCTAGTTTAACTCTAAGGGAGGAAGCAGCAGAATGTGCCTCTCACATCTAGCCTGTAGGAATTCAGGTTGGCAAGTTCTATGAGGAAACCCATTGCTGCCTATGGTGGAAACGGCCTGGGAGATTTCAGTTTCAAAATCTCTGTGAAAAAGTGTCAGAGAAGCTTCTCCGTTTAGAATCCAGCAAATCTCACTGAACCGAAGAAGTGGTAGGTAGAAGGGAGTTAGAGCTGCAAGCAGTTTGCTTTGGGAAATTAGACGCGAAATGACACTGCAAAGGACTTCCAACAGGCTTGGAAAAGTGTGTTTTATATCTCTGCCAAACAGACTCCCCGGAGGTTGAGCTTTCAGAAGCTAGTTTAACTCTAAGGGAGGAAGCAGCAGAATGTGCCTCTCACATCTAGCCTGTAGGAATTCAGGTTGGCAAGTTCTATGGGGAAGCCCATTGGCGCCTTCGTTGGAAACGGGTTAGGAAATTTCAGTTTCAAAATCTCTGTGAAAAAGCGTCAGAGAAGCTTCCCCGTTTAGAATCCAGCATATATCACTGAACCGAAGAAGTGGTAGTTAGAAGGGAGTTAGAGCTGCAAGCAGTTTGGTTTGGGAAATTAGACGTGAAATGACACTGCAAATGCCTTCCAACAGGCTTGGAAAAGTGTGTTCTATATATCTGCCAAACAGACTCCCCGGAGGTTGAGCTTTCAGAAGCTAGTTTAACTCTAAGGGAGGAAGCAGCAGAATGTGCCTCTCACATCTAGCCTGTAGGAATTCAGGTTGGCAAGTTCTATGGGGAAGCCCATTGCTGCCTATGGTGGAAACGGCATGGGAGATTTCAGTTTCAAAATCTCTGTGAAAAAGCGTCAGAGAAGCTTCCCCGTTTAGAATCCAGCATATCTCACTGAACCGAAGAAGTGGTAGTTAGAAGGGAGTTAGAGCTGCAAGCAGTTTGGTTTGGGAAATTAGACGCGAAATGACACTGCAAAGGCCTTCCAACAGGCTTGGAAAAGTGTGTTCTATATCTCTGCCAAACAGACTCCCCGGAGGTTGAGCTTTCAGAAGCAAGTTTAACTCTTAGGGTGGAAGCAGCAGAATGTGCCTCTCACATCTAGCCTGTAGGAATTCAGGTTGGCAAGTTCTATGGGGAAGCCCATTGCTGCCTAGGGTGGAAACGGCCTGGGAGATTTCACTTTCAAACTCTCTGTGAAAAAGCGTCAGAGAAGCTTCTCCGTTTAGAATCCAGCATATCTCACAGAACCGAACAAGTTGTAGTTAGAATGCAGTTAGAGCTGCAAGCAGTTTGGTTTGGGAAATTAGACGCGAAATGAAACTGCAAATGCCTTCCAACAGGCTTGGAAAAGTGTGTTCTATATCTCTGCCAAACAGACTCCCCGGAGGTTGAGCTTTCAGAAGCAAGTTTAACTCTAAGGGAGGAAGCAGAAGAATGTGCCTCTCACATCTAGCCTGTAGGAATTCAGGTTGGCAAGTTCTATGGGGAAGCCCATTGGCGCCTTCGTTGGAAAGGGCCTGGGAGATTTCAGTTTCAAAATCACTGTGAAAAAGCATCAGAGAAGCTTCCCCGTTTAGAATCCAGCATATCTCACTGAACCGAAGAAGTGGTAGTTAGAAGGGAGTTAGAGCTGCAAGCAGTTTGGTTTGGGAAATTAGATGCGAAATCACACTGCAAAGGCCTTCCAACAGGCTTGGAAAAGTGTGTTCTATATCTCTGCCAAACAGACTCCCCGGAGGTTGAGCTATCAGAAGCAAGTTTAACTCTTAGGGTGGGAGCAGCAGAATGTGCCTCTCACATCTAGCCTGTAGGAATTCAGGTTCGCAAGTTCTATGGGGAAGCTCATTGCTGCCTATGGTGGAAACGGCCTGGGAGATTTCAGTTTCAAAATCTCTGTGAAAAAGCGTCAGAGAAGCTTCTCCATTTAGAATCCCGCATATCTCACTGAACCGAAGAAGTGGTAGTTAGAAGGGAGTTAGAGCTGCAAGCAGTTTGCTTTGGGAAATTAGACGCGAAATGACACTGCAAAGGACTTCCAACAGGCTTGGAAAAGTGTGTTTTATATCTCTGCCAAACAGATTCCCCGGAGGTTGAGCTTTCAGAAGCTAGTTTAACTCTAAGGGAGGAAGCAGCAGAATGTGCCTCTCACATCTAGCCTGTAGGAATTCAGGTTGGCAAGTTCTATGGGGAAGCCCATTGGCGCCTTCGTTGGAAACGGGTTTGGAAATTTCAGTTTCAAAATCTCTGTGAAAAAGCGTCAGAGAAGATTCCCCGTTTAGAATCCAGCATAACTCACTGAACCGAAGAAGTGGTAGTTAGAAGGGAGTTAGAGCTGCAAGCAGTTTGGTTTGGGAAATTAGACGCGAAATGACACTGCAAAGGCCTTCCAACAGGCTTGGAAAAGTGTGTTCTATATCTCTGCCAAACAGACTCCCCGGAGGTTGAGCTTTCAGAAGCAAGTTTAACTCTTAGGGTGGAAGCAGCAGAATGTGCCTCTCACATCTAGCCTGTAGGAATTCAGGTTGGCAAGTTCTATGGGGAAGCCCATTGCTGCCTAAGGTGGAAACGGCCTGGGAGATTTCAGTTTCAAAATCTCTGTGAAAAAGCGTCAGAGAAGCTTCTCCGTTTAGAATCCAGCATATCTCTCAGAACCGAACAAGTGGTAGTTAGAATGCAGTTAGAGCTGCAAGCAGTTTGGTTTGGGAAATTAGACGCGAAATGAAACTGCAAATGCCTTCCAACAGGGTTGGAAAAGTGTGTTCTATAACTCTGCCAAACAGACTCCCCGGAGATTGAGCTTTCAGAAGCTAGTTTAACTCTAAGGGAGGAAGCAGCAGAATGTGCCTCTCACATCTAGCCTGTAGGAATTCAGGTTGGCAAGTTCTATGGGGAAGCCCATTGGCGCCTTCGTTTTAAACGGGTTAGGAAATTTCAGTTTCAAAATCTCTGTGAAAAAGCGTCAGAGAAGCTTCCCCGTTTAGAATCCAGCATATATCACTGAACCGAAGAAGTGGTAGTTAGAAGGGAGTTAGAGCTGCAAGCAGTTTGGTTTGGGAAATTAGAAGCGAAATGACACTGCAAAGGCCTTCCAACAGGCTTGGAAAAGTGTGTACTATATCTCTGCCAAACAGACTCCCCGGAGGTTGAGCTTTCAGAAGATAGTTTAACTCTAACGGAGGAAGCAGCAGAATGTACCTCTCACATCTAGCCTGTAGGAATTCAGGTTGGCAAGTTCTATGAGGAAGCCCATTGCTGCCTATGGTGGAAACGGCATGGGAGATTTCAGTTTCAAAATCTCTGTGAAAAAGCGTCAGAGAAGCTTCTCCGTTTAGAATCCAGCATATCTCACTGAACTGAAGAAGTGGTAGTTAGAAGGGAGTTAGAGCTGCAAGCAGTTTGGTTTGGGAAATTAGACGCGAAATGAAACTGCAAAGGCCTTCCAACAGACTTGGAAAGGTGTGTTCTATATCTCTGCCAAACAGACTCCCCGGAGGTTGAGCTTTCAGAAGCTAGTTTAACTCTAAGGGAGGAAGCAGAAGAATGTGCCTCTCACATCTAGCCTGTAGGAATTCAGGTTGGCAAGTTCTATGGGGAAGCCCATTGGCGCCTTCGTTGGAAACGGCCTGGGAGATTTCAGTTTCAAAATCTCTGTGAAAAAGCATCAGAGAAGCTTCCCCGTTTAGAATCCAGCATATCTTACTGAACCGAAGAAGTGGTAGTTAGAAGGGAGTTAGAGCTGCAAGCAGTTTGGTTTGGGAAATTAGATGCGAAATCACACTGCAAAGGCCTTCCAACAGGCTTGGAAAAGTGTGTTCTATATCTCTGCCAAACAGACTCCCCGGAGGTTGAGCTATCAGAAGCAAGTTTAACTCTTAGGGTGGGAGCAGCAGAATGTGCCTCTCACATCTAGCCTGTAGGAATTCAGGTTCGCAAGTTCTATGGGGAAGGTCATTGCTGCCTATGGTGGAAACGGCCTGGGAGATTTCAGTTTCAAAATCTCTGTGAAAAAGCGTCAGAGAAGCTTCTCCATTTAGAATCCAGCATATCTCACTGAACCGAAGAAGTGGTAGTTAGAAGGGAGTTAGAGCTGCAAGCAGTTTGCTTTGGGAAATTAGACGCGAAATGACACTGCAAAGGACTTCCAACAGGCTTGGAAAAGTGTGTTTTATATCTCTGCCAAACAGACTCCCCGGAGGTTGAGCTTTCAGAAGCTAGTTTAACTCTAAGGGAGGAAGCAGCAGAATGTGCCTCTCACATCTAGCCTGTAGGAATTCAGGTTGGCAAGTTCTATGGGGAAGCCCATTGGCGCCTTCGTTGGAAACGGGTTTGGAAATTTCAGTTTCAAAATCTCTGTGAAAAAGCGTCAGAGAAGATTCCCCGTTTAGAATCCAGCATAACTCACTGAACCGAAGAAGTGGTAGTTACAAGGGAGTTAGAGCTGCACGCAGTTTGGTTTGGGAAATTAGACGCGAAATGACACTGCAAAGGCCTTCCAACAGGCTTGGAAAAGTGTGTTCTATATCTCTGCCAAACAGACTCCCCGGAGGTTGAGCTTTCAGAAGCAAGTTTAACTCTTAGGGTGGAAGCAGCAGAATGTGCCTCTCACATCTAGCCTGTAGGAATTCAGGTTGGCAAGTTCTATGGGGAAGCCCATTGCTGCCTATGGTGGAAACGGCCTAGGAGATTTCAGTTTCAAAATCTCTGTGAAAAAGCGTCAGAGAAGCTTCTCCGTTTAGAATCCAGCATATCTCACAGAACCGAACAAGTGGTAGTTAGAATGCAGTTAGAGCTGCAAGCAGTTTGGTTTGGGAAATTAGACGCGAAATGAAACTGCAAATGCCTTCCAACAGGGTTGGAAAAGTGTGTTCTATAACTCTGCCAAACAGACTCCCCGGAGATTGAGCTTTCAGAAGCTAGTTTTACTCTAAGGGAGGAAGCAGCAGAATGTGCCTCTCACATCTAGCCTGTAGGAATTCAGGTTGGCAAGTTCTATGAGGAAACCCATTGCTGCCTATGGTGGAAACGGCCTGGGAGATTTCAGTTTCAAAATCTCTGTGAAAAAGTGTCAGAGAAGCTTCTCCGTTTAGAATCCAGCAAATCTCACTGAACCGAAGAAGTGGTAGGTAGAAGGGAGTTAGAGCTGCAAGCAGTTTGCTTTGGGAAATTAGACGCGAAATGACACTGCAAAGGACTTCCAACAGGCTTGGAAAAGTGTGTTTTATATCTCTGCCAAACAGACTCCCCGGAGGTTGAGCTTTCAGAAGCTAGTTTAACTCTAAGGGAGGAAGCAGCAGAATGTGCCTCTCACATCTAGCCTGTAGGAATTCAGGTTGGCAAGTTCTATGGGGAAGCCCATTGGCGCCTTCGTTGGAAACGGGTTAGGAAATTTCAGTTTCAAAATCTCTGTGAAAAAGCGTCAGAGAAGCTTCCCCGTTTAGAATCCAGCATATATCACTGAACCGAAGAAGTGGTAGTTAGAAGGGAGTTAGAGCTGCAAGCAGTTTGGTTTGGGAAATTAGACGTGAAATGACACTGCAAATGCCTTCCAACAGGCTTGGAAAAGTGTGTTCTATATATCTGCCAAACAGACTCCCCGGAGGTTGAGCTTTCAGAAGCTAGTTTAACTCTAAGGGAGGAAGCAGCAGAATGTGCCTCTCACATCTAGCCTGTAGGAATTCAGGTTGGCAAGTTCTATGGGGAAGCCCATTGCTGCCTATGGTGGAAACGGCATGGGAGATTTCAGTTTCAAAATCTCTGTGAAAAAGCGTCAGAGAAGCTTCCCCGTTTAGAATCCAGCATATCTCACTGAACCGAAGAAGTGGTAGTTAGAAGGGAGTTAGAGCTGCAAGCAGTTTGGTTTGGGAAATTAGACGCGAAATGACACTGCAAAGGCCTTCCAACAGGCTTGGAAAAGTGTGTTCTATATCTCTGCCAAACAGACTCCCCGGAGGTTGAGCTTTCAGAAGCAAGTTTAACTCTTAGGGTGGAAGCAGCAGAATGTGCCTCTCACATCTAGCCTGTAGGAATTCAGGTTGGCAAGTTCTATGGGGAAGCCCATTGCTGCCTAGGGTGGAAACGGCCTGGGAGATTTCACTTTCAAACTCTCTGTGAAAAAGCGTCAGAGAAGCTTCTCCGTTTAGAATCCAGCATATCTCACAGAACCGAACAAGTTGTAGTTAGAATGCAGTTAGAGCTGCAAGCAGTTTGGTTTGGGAAATTAGACGCGAAATGAAACTGCAAATGCCTTCCAACAGGCTTGGAAAAGTGTGTTCTATATCTCTGCCAAACAGACTCCCCGGAGGTTGAGCTTTCAGAAGCAAGTTTAACTCTAAGGGAGGAAGCAGAAGAATGTGCCTCTCACATCTAGCCTGTAGGAATTCAGGTTGGCAAGTTCTATGGGGAAGCCCATTGGCGCCTTCGTTGGAAAGGGCCTGGGAGATTTCAGTTTCAAAATCTCTGTGAAAAAGCATCAGAGAAGCTTCCCCGTTTAGAATCCAGCATATCTCACTGAACCGAAGAAGTGGTAGTTAGAAGGGAGTTAGAGCTGCAAGCAGTTTGGTTTGGGAAATTAGATGCGAAATCACACTGCAAAGGCCTTCCAACAGGCTTGGAAAAGTGTGTTCTATATCTCTGCCAAACAGACTCCCCGGAGGTTGAGCTATCAGAAGCAAGTTTAACTCTTAGGGTGGGAGCAGCAGAATGTGCCTCTCACATCTAGCCTGTAGGAATTCAGGTTCGCAAGTTCTATGGGGAAGCTCATTGCTGCCTATGGTGGAAACGGCCTGGGAGATTTCAGTTTCAAAATCTCTGTGAAAAAGCGTCAGAGAAGCTTCTCCATTTAGAATCCCGCATATCTCACTGAACCGAAGAAGTGGTAGTTAGAAGGGAGTTAGAGCTGCAAGCAGTTTGCTTTGGGAAATTAGACGCGAAATGACACTGCAAAGGACTTCCAACAGGCTTGGAAAAGTGTGTTTTATATCTCTGCCAAACAGATTCCCCGGAGGTTGAGCTTTCAGAAGCTAGTTTAACTCTAAGGGAGGAAGCAGCAGAATGTGCCTCTCACATCTAGCCTGTAGGAATTCAGGTTGGCAAGTTCTATGGGGAAGCCCATTGGCGCCTTCGTTGGAAACGGGTTTGGAAATTTCAGTTTCAAAATCTCTGTGAAAAAGCGTCAGAGAAGTTTCCCCGTTTAGAATCCAGCATAACTCACTGAACCGAAGAAGTGGTAGTTACAAGGGAGTTAGAGCTGCAAGCAGTTTGGTTTGGGAAATTAGACGCGAAATGAAACTGCAAATGCCTTCCAACAGGGTTGGAAAAGTGTGTTCTATAACTCTGCCAAACAGACTCCCCGGAGATTGAGCTTTCAGAAGCTAGTTTAACTCTAAGAGAGGAAGCAGCAGAATGTGCCTCTCACATCTAGCCTGTAGGAATTCAGGTTGGCAAGTTCTATGGGGAAGCCCATTGGCGCCTTCGTTGGAAACGGGTTAGGAAATTTCAGTTTCAAAATCTCTGTGAAAAAGCGTCAGAGAAGCTTCCCCGTTTAGAATCCAGCATATATCACTGAACCGAAGAAGTGGTAGTTAGAAGGGAGTTAGAGCTGCAAGCAGTTTTGTTTGGGAAATTAGACGCGAAATGACACTGCAAAGGCCTTCCAACAGGCTTGGAAAAGTGTGTTCTATATCTCTGCCAAACAGACTCCCCGGAGGTTGAGCTTTCAGAAGCAAGCTTAACTCTTAGGGAGGAAGCAGCAGAATGTGCCTCTCACATCTAGCCTGTAGGAATTCAGGTTGGCAAGTTCTATGAGGAAGCCCATTGCTGCCTATGGTGGAAACGGCCTGGGAGATCTCAGTTTCAAAATCTCTGTGAAAAAGCGTCAGAGAAGCTTCTCCGTTTAGAATCCAGCATATCTCACAGAACCGAAGAAGTGGTAGTTAGAAGGGAGTTAGAGCTGCAAGCAGTTTGGTTTGGGAAATTAGACGCGAAATGACACTGCAAAGGCCTTCCAACAGGCTTGGAAAAGTGTGTTCTATATCTCTGCCAAACAGACTCCCCGGAGGTTGAGCTTTCAGAAGCAAGCTTAACTCTTAGGGAGGAAGCAGCAGAATGTGCCTCTCACATCTAGCCTGTAGGAATTCAGGTTGGCAAGTTCTATGGGGAAGCCCATTGCTGCCTATGGTGGAAACGGCATGGGAGATTTCAGTTTCAAAATCTCTGTGAAAAAGCGTCAGAGAAGCTTCTCCGTTTAGAATCCAGCATATCTCACTGAACCGAAGAAGTGGTAGTTAGAAGGGAGTTAGAGCTGCAAGCAGTTTGGTTTGGGAAATTAGACGCGAAATGACACTGCAAAGGACTTCCAACAGGCTTGGAAAAGTGTGTTTTATATCTCTGCCAAACAGACTCCCCGGAGGTTGAGCTTTCAGAAGCTAGTTTAACTCTAAGGGAGGAAGCAGCAGAATGTGCCTCTCACATCTACCCTGTAGGAATTCAGGTTGGCAAGTTCTATGGGGAAGCCCATTGGCGCCTTCGTTGGAAATGGGTTTGGAAATTTCAGTTTCAAAATCTCTGTGAAAAAGCGTCAGAGAAGCTTCCCCGTTTAGAATCCAGCATATCTCACTGAACCGAAGAAGTGGTAGTTAGAAGGGAGTTAGAGCTGCAAGCAGTTTGGTCTGGGAAATTAGACGCGAAATGACACTGCAAAGGCCTTCCAACAGGCTTGGAAAAGTGTGTTCTATATCTCTGCCAAACAGACTCCCCGGAGGTTGAGCTTTCAGAAGCAAGCTTAACTCTTAGGGAGGAAGCAGCAGAATGTGCCTCTCACATCTAGCCTGTATTAATTCAGGTTGGCAAGTTCTATGGGGAAGCCCATTGCTGCCTACGCTGGAAACGGCATGGGAGATTTCGGTTTCAAAATCTCTGTGAAAAAGCATCAGAGAAGCTTCCCCATTTAGAATCCAGCATATCTCACTGATTCGAAGAAGTGGTAGTTAGAAGGGAGTTAGAGCTGCAAGCAGTTTGGTTTGGGAAATTAGACGCGAAATGACACTGCAAAGGTCTTCCAACAGGCTTGGAAAATTGTGTTCTATATCTCTGCCAAACAGACTCCCCGGAGGTTGAGCTTTCAGAAGCTAGTTTAACTCTAAGGGAGGAAGCAGCAGAATGTGCCTCTCACATCTAGCCTGTAGGAATTCAGGTTGGCAAGTTCTATGAGGAAGCCCATTGCTGCCTATGGTGGAAACGGCATGGGAGATTTCGGTTTCAAAATCTCTGTGAAAAATCGTCAGAGAAGCTTCCCCGTTTAGAATCCAGCATATCTCACAGAACCGAAGACGTGGTAGTTAGAAGGGAGTTAGAGATGCAAGCAGTTTGGTTTGGGAAATTAGACGCGAAATGACACTGCAAAGGCCTTCCTACAGGCTTGGAAAAGTGTGTTCTATATCTCTGCCAAACAGACTCCCCGGAGGTTGAGCTTTCAGAAGCAAGCTTAACTCTTAGGGAGGAAGCAGCAGAATGTGCCTCTCACATCTAGCCTGTAGGAATTCAGGTTGGCAAGTTCTATGGGGAAGCCCATTGCTGCCTATGGTGGAAACGGCATGGGAGATTTCAGTTTCAAAATCTCTGTGAAAAAGCGTCAGAGAAGCTTCTCCGTTTAGAATCCAGCATATCTCACTGAACCGAAGAAGTGGTAGTTAGAAGGGAGTTAGAGCTGCAAGCAGTTTGGTTTGGGAAATTAGATGCGAAATCACACTGCAAAGGCCTTCCAACAGGCTTGGAAAAGTGTGTTCTATATCTCTGCCAAACAGACTCCCCGGTGGTTGAGCTATCAGAAGCAAGTTTAACTCTTAGGGTGGGAGCAGCAGAATGTGCCTCTCATATCTAGCCTGTAGGAATTCAGGTTGGCAAGTTCTATGGGGAAGCTCATTGCTGCCTATGGTGGAAACGGCCTGGGAGATTTCAGTTTCAAAATCTCTGTGAAAAAGCGTCAGAGAAGCTTCCCCGTTTAGAATCCAGCATATCTCACTGAACCGAAGAAGTGGTAGTTAGAAGGGAGTTAGAGCTGCAAGCAGTTTGCTTTGGGAAATTAGACGCGAAATGACACTGCAAAGGACTTCCAACAGGCTTGGAAAAGTGTGTTTTATATCTCTGCCAAACAGACTCCCCGGAGGTTGAGCTTTCAGAAGCTAGTTTAACTCTAAGGGAGGAAGCAGCAGAATGTGCTTCTCACATCTAGCCTGTAGGAATTCAGGTTGGCAAGTTCTATGGGGAAGCCCATTGGCGCCTTCGTTGGAAACGGGTTTGGAAATTTCAGTTTCAAAATCTCTGTGAAAAAGCGTCAGAGAAGCTTCCCCGTTTAGAATCCAGCATATCTCACTGAACCGAAGAAGTGGTAGTTAGAAGGGAGTTAGAGCTGCAAGCAGTTTGGTTTGGGAAATTAGACGCGAAATGACACTGCAAAGGCCTTCCAAAAGGCTTGGAAAAGTGTGTTCTATATCTCTGCCAAACAGACTCCCCGGAGGTTGAGCTTTCAGAAGCAAGTTTAACTCTTAGGGTGGAAGCAGCAGAATGTGCCTCTCACATCTAGCCTGTAGGAATTCAGGTTGGCAAGTTCTATGGGGAAGCCCATTGCTGCCTATGGTGGAAACGGCCTGGGAGATTTCAGTTTCAAAATCTCTGTGAAAAAGCGTCAGAGAAGCTTCTCCGTTTAGAATCCAGCATATCTCACAGAACCGAACAAGTGGTAGTTAGAATGCAGTTAGAGCTGCAAGCAGTTTGGTTTGGGAAATTAGACGCGAAATGAAACTGCAAATGCCTTCCAACAGGCTTGGAAAAGTGTGTTCTATAACTCTGCCAAACAGACTCCCCGGAGGTTGAGCTTTCAGAAGCAAGCTTAACTCTTAGGGAGGAAGCAGCAGAATGTGCCTCTCACATCTAGCCTGTAGGAATTCAGGTTGGCAAGTTCTATGGGGAAGCCCATTGGCGCCTTCGTTGGAAACGGCCTGGGAGATTTCAGTTTCAAAATCTCCGTGAAAAAGCATCAGAGAAGCTTCCCCGTTTAGAATCCAGCATATCTCACTGAACCGAAGAAGTGGTAGTTAGAAGGGAGTTAGAGCTGCAAGCAGTTTGGTTTGGGAAATTAGATGCGAAATGACACTGCAAAGGCCTTCCAACAGGCTTGGAAAAGTGTGTTCTATATCTCTGCCAAACAGACTCCCCGGAGGTTGAGGTATCAGAAGCAAGTTTAACTCTTAGGGTGGGAGCAGCAGAATGTGCCTCTCACATCTAGCCTGTAGGAACTCAGGTTGGCAAGTTCTATGGGGAAGCCCATTGCTGCCTATGGTGGAAACGGCATGGGAGATTTCAGTTTCAAAATCTCTGTGAAAAAGCGTCAGAGAAGCTTCTCCGTTTAGAATCCAGCATATCTCACTGAACCGAAGAAGTGGTAGTTAGAAGGGAGTTAGAGCTGCAAGCAGTTTGCTTTGGGAAATTAGACGCGAAATGACACTGCAAAGGACTTCCAACAGGCTTGGAAAAGTGTGTTTTATATCCCTGCCAAACAGACTCCCCGGAGGTTGAGCTTTCAGAAGCTAGTTTAACTCTAAGGGAGGAAGCAGCAGAATGTGCTTCTCACATCTACCCTGTAGGAATTCAGGTTGGCAAGTTCTATGGGGAAGCCCATTGGCGCCTTCGTTGGAAACGGGTTTGGAAATTTCAGTTTCAAAATCTCTGTGAAAAAGCGTCAGAGAAGCTTCCCCGTTTAGAATCCAGCATATCTCACTGAACAGAAGAAGTGGTAGTTAGAAGGGAGTTAGAGCTGCAAGCAGTTTCGTTTGGGAAATTAGATGCGAAATGACACTGCAAAGGCCTTCCTACAGGCTTGGAAAAGTGTGTTCTATATCTGTGCCAAACAGAGTCCCCGGAGGTTGAGCTTTCAGAAGCAAGCTTAACTGTTAGGGAGGAAGCAGCAGAATGTGCCTCTCACATCTAGCCTGTAGGAATTCAGGTTGGCAAGTTCTATGGGGAAGCCCATTGCTGCCTATGGTGGAAACGGCATGGGAGATTTCAGTTTCAAAATCTCTGTGAAAAAGCGTCAGAGAAGCTTCTCCGTTTAGAATCCAGCATATCTCACTGAACCGAAGAAGTGGTAGTTAGAAGGGAGTTAGAGCTGCAAGCAGTTTGGTTTGGGAAATTAGACGCGAAATGACACTGCAAAGGACTTCCAACAGGCTTGGAAAAGTGTGTTCTATATCTCTGCCAAACAGACTCCCCGGAGGTTGAGCTATCAGAAGCAAGTTTAACTCTTAGGGTGGGAGCAGCAGAATGTGCCTGTCACATCTAGCCTGTAGGAATTCAGGTTGGCAAGTTCTATGGGGAAGCTCATTGCTGCCTATGGTGGAAACGGCCTGGGAGATTTCACTTTCAAACTCTCTGTGAAAAAGCGTCAGAGAAGCTTCTCCGTTTAGAATCCAGCATATCTCACAGAACCGAACAAGTTGTAGTTAGAATGCAGTTAGAGCTGCAAGCAGTTTGGTTTGGGAAATTAGACGCGAAATGAAACTGCAAATGCCTTCCAACAGGCTTGGAAAAGTGTGTTCTATATCTCTGCCAAACAGACTCCCCGGAGGTTGAGCTTTCAGAAGCAAGTTTAACTCTAAGGGAGGAAGCAGAAGAATGTGCCTCTCACATCTA
This sequence comes from Cynocephalus volans, assembly GCF_027409185.1. Taxonomy (NCBI): domain Eukaryota; kingdom Metazoa; phylum Chordata; class Mammalia; order Dermoptera; family Cynocephalidae; genus Cynocephalus; species Cynocephalus volans. The sequence continues at coordinate 450,754 of NW_026902403.1, forward strand.
GCCTGTAGGAATTCAGGTTGGCAAGTTCTATGGGGAAGCCCATTGGCGCCTTCGTTGGAAAGGGCCTGGGAGATTTCAGTTTCAAAATCACTGTGAAAAAGCATCAGAGAAGCTTCCCCGTTTAGAATCCAGCATATCTCACTGAACCGAAGAAGTGGTAGTTAGAAGGGAGTTAGAGCTGCAAGCAGTTTGGTTTGGGAAATTAGATGCGAAATCACACTGCAAAGGCCTTCCAACAGGCTTGGAAAAGTGTGTTCTATATCTCTGCCAAACAGACTCCCCGGAGGTTGAGCTATCAGAAGCAAGTTTAACTCTTAGGGTGGGAGCAGCAGAATGTGCCTCTCACATCTAGCCTGTAGGAATTCAGGTTCGCAAGTTCTATGGGGAAGCTCATTGCTGCCTATGGTGGAAACGGCCTGGGAGATTTCAGTTTCAAAATCTCTGTGAAAAAGCGTCAGAGAAGCTTCTCCATTTAGAATCCCGCATATCTCACTGAACCGAAGAAGTGGTAGTTAGAAGGGAGTTAGAGCTGCAAGCAGTTTGCTTTGGGAAATTAGACGCGAAATGACACTGCAAAGGACTTCCAACAGGCTTGGAAAAGTGTGTTTTATATCTCTGCCAAACAGACTCCCCGGAGGTTGAGCTTTCAGAAGCTAGTTTAACTCTAAGGGAGGAAGCAGCAGAATGTGCCTCTCACATCTAGCCTGTAGGAATTCAGGTTGGCAAGTTCTATGGGGAAGCCCATTGGCGCCTTCGTTGGAAACGGGTTTGGAAATTTCAGTTTCAAAATCTCTGTGAAAAAGCGTCAGAGAAGATTCCCCGTTTAGAATCCAGCATATCTCCCTGAACCGAAGAAGTGGTAGTTACAAGGGAGTTAGAGCTGCAAGCAGTTTGGTTTGGGAAATTAGACGCGAAATGAAACTGCAAATGCCTTCCAACAGGGTTGGAAAAGTGTGTTCTATAACTCTGCCAAACAGACTCCCCGGAGATTGAGCTTTCAGAAGCTAGTTTAACTCTAAGGGAGGAAGCAGCAGAATGTGCCTCTCACATCTAGCCTGTAGGAATTCAGGTTGGCAAGTTCTATGGGGAAGCCCATTGGCGCCTTCGTTGGAAACGGGTTAGGAAATTTCAGTTTCAAAATCTCTGTGAAAAAGCGTCAGAGAAGCTTCCCCGTTTAGAATCCAGCATATATCACTGAACCGAAGAAGTGGTAGTTAGAAGGGAGTTAGAGCTGCAAGCAGTTTGGTTTGGGAAATTAGACGTGAAATGACACTGCAAATGCCTTCCAACAGGCTTGGAAAAGAGTGTTCTATATCTCTGCCAAACAGACTCCCCGGAGGTTGAGCTTTCAGAAGCTAGTTTAACTCTAAGGGAGGAAGCAGCAGAATGTGCCTCTCACATCTAGCCTGTAGGAATTCAGGTTGGCAAGTTCTATGGGGAAGCCCATTGCTGCCTATGGTGGAAATGGCATGGGAGATTTCAGTTTCAAAATCTCTGTGAAAAAGCGTCAGAGAAGCTTCTCCGTTTAGAATCCAGCATATCTCACTGAACCGAAGAAGCGGTAGTTAGAAGGGAGTTAGAGCTGCAAGCAGTTTGGTTTGGGAAATTAGACGCGAAATCACATTGCAAATGCCTTCCAACAGGCTTGGAAAAGTGTGTTCTATATCTCTGCCAAACAAACTCCCTGGAGGTTGAGCTTTCAGAAGCAAGTTTAACTCTAAGGGAGGAAGCAGCAGAATGTGCCTCTCACATCTAGCCTGTAGGAATTCAGGTTGGCAAGTTCTATGGGGAAGCCCACTGCTGCCTATGCTGCAAACGGCATGGGAGATTTCGGTTTCAAAATCTCTGTGAAAAAGCATCAGAGAAGCTTCCCCATTTAGAATCCAGCATATCTCACTGATTCGAAGAAGTGGTAGTTAGAAGGGAGTTAGAGCTGCAAGCAGTTTGGTTTGGGAAATTAGAAGCGAAATGACACTGCAAAGGCCTTCCAACAGGCTTGGAAAAGTGTGTTCTATATCTCTGCCAAACAGACTCCCCGGAGGTTGAGCTATCAGAAGCAAGTTTAACTCTTAGGGTGGGAGCAGCAGAATGTGCCTCTCACATCTAGCCTGTAGGAATTCAGGTTGGCAAGTTCTATGGGGAAGCCCATTGGCGCCTTCGTTGGAAACGGGTTTGGAAATTTCAGTTTCAAAATCTCTGTGAAAAAGCGTCAGAGAAGCTTCTCCGTTTAGAATCCAGCATATCTCACTGAACCGAAGAAGTGGTAGTTAGAAGGGAGTTAGAGCTGCAAGCAGTTTGGTTTGGGAAATTAGATGCGAAATGACACTGCAAAGGCCTTCCAACAGGCTTGGAAAAGTGTGTTCTATATCTCTGCCAAACAGACTCCCCGGAGGTTGAGCTTTCACAAGCAAGCTGAACTCTTAGGGAGGAAGCAGCAGAATGTGCCTCTCACATCTAGCCTGTAGGAATTCAGGTTGGCAAGTTCTATGGGGAAGCCCATTGGCGCCTTCGTTTGAAACGGCCTGGGAGATTTCAGTTTCAAAATCTCTGTGAAAAAGCATCAGAGAAGCTTCCCCGTTTAGAATCCAGCATATCTCACTGAACCGAAGAAGTGGTAGTTAGAAGGGAGTTAGAGCTGCAAGCAGTTTGGTTTGGGAAATTAGATGCGAAATCACACTGCAAAGGCCTTCCAACAGGCTTGGAAAAGTGTGTTCTATATCTCTGCCAAACAGACTCCCCGGAGGTTGAGCTATCAGAAGCAAGTTTAACTCTTAGGGTGGGAGCAGCAGAATGTGCCTCTCACATCTAGCCTGTAGGAATTCAGGTTCGCAAGTTCTATGGGGAAGCTCATTGCTGCCTATGGTGGAAACGGCCTGGGAGATTTCAGTTTCAAAATCTCTGTGAAAAAGCGTCAGAGAAGCTTCTCCGTTTAGAATCCAGCATATCTCACTGAACCGAAGAAGTGGTAGTTAGAAGGGAGTTAGAGCTGCAAGCAGTTTGCTTTGGGAAATTAGACGCGAAATGACACTGCAAAGGACTTCCAACAGGCTTGGAAAAGTGTGTTTTATATCTCTGCCAAACAGACTCCCCGGAGGTTGAGCTTTCAGAAGCTAGTTTAACTCTAAGGGAGGAAGCAGCAGAATGTGCCTCTCACATCTAGCCTGTAGGAATTCAGGTTGGCAAGTTCTATGGGGAAGCCCATTGGCGCCTTCGTTGGAAACGGGTTTGGAAATTTCAGTTTCAAAATCTCTGTGAAAAAGCGTCAGAGAAGATTCCCCGTTTAGAATCCAGCATAACTCACTGAACCGAAGAAGTGGTAGTTAGAAGGGAGTTAGAGCTGCAAGCAGTTTGGTTTGGGAAATTAGACGCGAAATGACACTGCAAAGGCCTTCCAACAGGCTTGGAAAAGTGTGTTCTATATCTCTGCCAAACAGACTCCCCGGAGGTTGAGCTTTCAGAAGCAAGTTTAACTCTTAGGGTGGAAGCAGCAGAATGTGCCTCTCACATCTAGCCTGTAGGAATTCAGGTTGGCAAGTTCTATGGGGAAGCCCATTGCTGCCTAAGGTGGAAACGGCCTGGGAGATTTCAGTTTCAAAATCTCTGTGAAAAAGCGTCAGAGAAGCTTCTCCGTTTAGAATCCAGCATATCTCTCAGAACCGAACAAGTGGTAGTTAGAATGCAGTTAGAGCTGCAAGCAGTTTGGTTTGGGAAATTAGACGCGAAATGAAACTGCAAATGCCTTCCAACAGGGTTGGAAAAGTGTGTTCTATAACTCTGCCAAACAGACTCCCCGGAGATTGAGCTTTCAGAAGCTAGTTTAACTCTAAGGGAGGAAGCAGCAGAATGTGCCTCTCACATCTAGCCTGTAGGAATTCAGGTTGGCAAGTTCTATGGGGAAGCCCATTGGCGCCTTCGTTTTAAACGGGTTAGGAAATTTCAGTTTCAAAATCTCTGTGAAAAAGCGTCAGAGAAGCTTCCCCGTTTAGAATCCAGCATATATCACTGAACCGAAGAAGTGGTAGTTAGAAGGGAGTTAGAGCTGCAAGCAGTTTGGTTTGGGAAATTAGAAGCGAAATGACACTGCAAAGGCCTTCCAACAGGCTTGGAAAAGTGTGTACTATATCTCTGCCAAACAGACTCCCCGGAGGTTGAGCTTTCAGAAGCTAGTTTAACTCTAAGGGAGGAAGCAGCAGAATGTGCCTCTCACATCTAGCCTGTAGGAATTCAGGTTGGCAAGTTCTATGGGGAAGCCCATTGGCGCCTTCGTTGGAAACGGGTTTGGAAATTTCAGTTTCAAAATCTCTGTGAAAAAGCGTCAGAGAAGATTCCCCGTTTAGAATCCAGCATAACTCACTGAACCGAAGAAGTGGTAGTTAGAAGGGAGTTAGAGCTGCAAGCAGTTTGGTTTGGGAAATTAGACGCGAAATGACACTGCAAAGGCCTTCCAACAGGCTTGGAAAAGTGTGTTCTATATCTCTGCCAAACAGACTCCCCGGAGGTTGAGCTTTCAGAAGCAAGTTTAACTCTTAGGGTGGAAGCAGCAGAATGTGCCTCTCACATCTAGCCTGTAGGAATTCAGGTTGGCAAGTTCTATGGGGAAGCCCATTGCTGCCTAAGGTGGAAACGGCCTGGGAGATTTCAGTTTCAAAATCTCTGTGAAAAAGCGTCAGAGAAGCTTCTCCGTTTAGAATCCAGCATATCTCTCAGAACCGAACAAGTGGTAGTTAGAATGCAGTTAGAGCTGCAAGCAGTTTGGTTTGGGAAATTAGACGCGAAATGAAACTGCAAATGCCTTCCAACAGGGTTGGAAAAGTGTGTTCTATAACTCTGCCAAACAGACTCCCCGGAGATTGAGCTTTCAGAAGCTAGTTTAACTCTAAGGGAGGAAGCAGCAGAATGTGCCTCTCACATCTAGCCTGTAGGAATTCAGGTTGGCAAGTTCTATGGGGAAGCCCATTGGCGCCTTCGTTTTAAACGGGTTAGGAAATTTCAGTTTCAAAATCTCTGTGAAAAAGCGTCAGAGAAGCTTCCCCGTTTAGAATCCAGCATATATCACTGAACCGAAGAAGTGGTAGTTAGAAGGGAGTTAGAGCTGCAAGCAGTTTGGTTTGGGAAATTAGAAGCGAAATGACACTGCAAAGGCCTTCCAACAGGCTTGGAAAAGTGTGTACTATATCTCTGCCAAACAGACTCCCCGGAGGTTGAGCTTTCAGAAGCTAGTTTAACTCTAAGGGAGGAAGCAGCAGAATGTGCCTCTCACATCTAGCCTGTAGGAATTCAGGTTGGCAAGTTCTATGGGGAAGCCCATTGGCGCCTTCGTTGGAAACGGGTTTGGAAATTTCAGTTTCAAAATCTCTGTGAAAAAGCGTCAGAGAAGATTCCCCGTTTAGAATCCAGCATAACTCACTGAACCGAAGAAGTGGTAGTTACAAGGGAGTTAGAGCTGCACGCAGTTTGGTTTGGGAAATTAGACGCGAAATGACACTGCAAAGGCCTTCCAACAGGCTTGGAAAAGTGTGTTCTATATCTCTGCCAAACAGACTCCCCGGAGGTTGAGCTTTCAGAAGCAAGTTTAACTCTTAGGGTGGAAGCAGCAGAATGTGCCTCTCACATCTAGCCTGTAGGAATTCAGGTTGGCAAGTTCTATGGGGAAGCCCATTGCTGCCTATGGTGGAAACGGCCTAGGAGATTTCAGTTTCAAAATCTCTGTGAAAAAGCGTCAGAGAAGCTTCTCCGTTTAGAATCCAGCATATCTCACAGAACCGAACAAGTGGTAGTTAGAATGCAGTTAGAGCTGCAAGCAGTTTGGTTTGGGAAATTAGACGCGAAATGAAACTGCAAATGCCTTCCAACAGGGTTGGAAAAGTGTGTTCTATAACTCTGCCAAACAGACTCCCCGGAGATTGAGCTTTCAGAAGCTAGTTTAACTCTAAGGGAGGAAGCAGCAGAATGTGCCTCTCACATCTAGCCTGTAGGAATTCAGGTTGGCAAGTTCTATGAGGAAACCCATTGCTGCCTATGGTGGAAACGGCCTGGGAGATTTCAGTTTCAAAATCTCTGTGAAAAAGTGTCAGAGAAGCTTCTCCGTTTAGAATCCAGCAAATCTCACTGAACCGAAGAAGTGGTAGGTAGAAGGGAGTTAGAGCTGCAAGCAGTTTGCTTTGGGAAATTAGACGCGAAATGACACTGCAAAGGACTTCCAACAGGCTTGGAAAAGTGTGTTTTATATCTCTGCCAAACAGACTCCCCGGAGGTTGAGCTTTCAGAAGCTAGTTTAACTCTAAGGGAGGAAGCAGCAGAATGTGCCTCTCACATCTAGCCTGTAGGAATTCAGGTTGGCAAGTTCTATGGGGAAGCCCATTGGCGCCTTCGTTGGAAACGGGTTAGGAAATTTCAGTTTCAAAATCTCTGTGAAAAAGCGTCAGAGAAGCTTCCCCGTTTAGAATCCAGCATATATCACTGAACCGAAGAAGTGGTAGTTAGAAGGGAGTTAGAGCTGCAAGCAGTTTGGTTTGGGAAATTAGACGTGAAATGACACTGCAAATGCCTTCCAACAGGCTTGGAAAAGTGTGTTCTATATATCTGCCAAACAGACTCCCCGGAGGTTGAGCTTTCAGAAGCTAGTTTAACTCTAAGGGAGGAAGCAGCAGAATGTGCCTCTCACATCTAGCCTGTAGGAATTCAGGTTGGCAAGTTCTATGGGGAAGCCCATTGCTGCCTATGGTGGAAACGGCATGGGAGATTTCAGTTTCAAAATCTCTGTGAAAAAGCGTCAGAGAAGCTTCCCCGTTTAGAATCCAGCATATCTCACTGAACCGAAGAAGTGGTAGTTAGAAGGGAGTTAGAGCTGCAAGCAGTTTGGTTTGGGAAATTAGACGCGAAATGACACTGCAAAGGCCTTCCAACAGGCTTGGAAAAGTGTGTTCTATATCTCTGCCAAACAGACTCCCCGGAGGTTGAGCTTTCAGAAGCAAGTTTAACTCTTAGGGTGGAAGCAGCAGAATGTGCCTCTCACATCTAGCCTGTAGGAATTCAGGTTGGCAAGTTCTATGGGGAAGCCCATTGCTGCCTAGGGTGGAAACGGCCTGGGAGATTTCACTTTCAAACTCTCTGTGAAAAAGCGTCAGAGAAGCTTCTCCGTTTAGAATCCAGCATATCTCACAGAACCGAACAAGTTGTAGTTAGAATGCAGTTAGAGCTGCAAGCAGTTTGGTTTGGGAAATTAGACGCGAAATGAAACTGCAAATGCCTTCCAACAGGCTTGGAAAAGTGTGTTCTATATCTCTGCCAAACAGACTCCCCGGAGGTTGAGCTTTCAGAAGCAAGTTTAACTCTAAGGGAGGAAGCAGAAGAATGTGCCTCTCACATCTAGCCTGTAGGAATTCAGGTTGGCAAGTTCTATGGGGAAGCCCATTGGCGCCTTCGTTGGAAAGGGCCTGGGAGATTTCAGTTTCAAAATCACTGTGAAAAAGCATCAGAGAAGCTTCCCCGTTTAGAATCCAGCATATCTCACTGAACCGAAGAAGTGGTAGTTAGAAGGGAGTTAGAGCTGCAAGCAGTTTGGTTTGGGAAATTAGATGCGAAATCACACTGCAAAGGCCTTCCAACAGGCTTGGAAAAGTGTGTTCTATATCTCTGCCAAACAGACTCCCCGGAGGTTGAGCTATCAGAAGCAAGTTTAACTCTTAGGGTGGGAGCAGCAGAATGTGCCTCTCACATCTAGCCTGTAGGAATTCAGGTTCGCAAGTTCTATGGGGAAGCTCATTGCTGCCTATGGTGGAAACGGCCTGGGAGATTTCAGTTTCAAAATCTCTGTGAAAAAGCGTCAGAGAAGCTTCTCCATTTAGAATCCCGCATATCTCACTGAACCGAAGAAGTGGTAGTTAGAAGGGAGTTAGAGCTGCAAGCAGTTTGCTTTGGGAAATTAGACGCGAAATGACACTGCAAAGGACTTCCAACAGGCTTGGAAAAGTGTGTTTTATATCTCTGCCAAACAGATTCCCCGGAGGTTGAGCTTTCAGAAGCTAGTTTAACTCTAAGGGAGGAAGCAGCAGAATGTGCCTCTCACATCTAGCCTGTAGGAATTCAGGTTGGCAAGTTCTATGGGGAAGCCCATTGGCGCCTTCGTTGGAAACGGGTTTGGAAATTTCAGTTTCAAAATCTCTGTGAAAAAGCGTCAGAGAAGATTCCCCGTTTAGAATCCAGCATAACTCACTGAACCGAAGAAGTGGTAGTTAGAAGGGAGTTAGAGCTGCAAGCAGTTTGGTTTGGGAAATTAGACGCGAAATGACACTGCAAAGGCCTTCCAACAGGCTTGGAAAAGTGTGTTCTATATCTCTGCCAAACAGACTCCCCGGAGGTTGAGCTTTCAGAAGCAAGTTTAACTCTTAGGGTGGAAGCAGCAGAATGTGCCTCTCACATCTAGCCTGTAGGAATTCAGGTTGGCAAGTTCTATGGGGAAGCCCATTGCTGCCTAAGGTGGAAACGGCCTGGGAGATTTCAGTTTCAAAATCTCTGTGAAAAAGCGTCAGAGAAGCTTCTCCGTTTAGAATCCAGCATATCTCTCAGAACCGAACAAGTGGTAGTTAGAATGCAGTTAGAGCTGCAAGCAGTTTGGTTTGGGAAATTAGACGCGAAATGAAACTGCAAATGCCTTCCAACAGGGTTGGAAAAGTGTGTTCTATAACTCTGCCAAACAGACTCCCCGGAGATTGAGCTTTCAGAAGCTAGTTTAACTCTAAGGGAGGAAGCAGCAGAATGTGCCTCTCACATCTAGCCTGTAGGAATTCAGGTTGGCAAGTTCTATGGGGAAGCCCATTGGCGCCTTCGTTTTAAACGGGTTAGGAAATTTCAGTTTCAAAATCTCTGTGAAAAAGCGTCAGAGAAGCTTCCCCGTTTAGAATCCAGCATATATCACTGAACCGAAGAAGTGGTAGTTAGAAGGGAGTTAGAGCTGCAAGCAGTTTGGTTTGGGAAATTAGAAGCGAAATGACACTGCAAAGGCCTTCCAACAGGCTTGGAAAAGTGTGTACTATATCTCTGCCAAACAGACTCCCCGGAGGTTGAGCTTTCAGAAGATAGTTTAACTCTAACGGAGGAAGCAGCAGAATGTACCTCTCACATCTAGCCTGTAGGAATTCAGGTTGGCAAGTTCTATGAGGAAGCCCATTGCTGCCTATGGTGGAAACGGCATGGGAGATTTCAGTTTCAAAATCTCTGTGAAAAAGCGTCAGAGAAGCTTCTCCGTTTAGAATCCAGCATATCTCACTGAACTGAAGAAGTGGTAGTTAGAAGGGAGTTAGAGCTGCAAGCAGTTTGGTTTGGGAAATTAGACGCGAAATGAAACTGCAAAGGCCTTCCAACAGACTTGGAAAGGTGTGTTCTATATCTCTGCCAAACAGACTCCCCGGAGGTTGAGCTTTCAGAAGCTAGTTTAACTCTAAGGGAGGAAGCAGAAGAATGTGCCTCTCACATCTAGCCTGTAGGAATTCAGGTTGGCAAGTTCTATGGGGAAGCCCATTGGCGCCTTCGTTGGAAACGGCCTGGGAGATTTCAGTTTCAAAATCTCTGTGAAAAAGCATCAGAGAAGCTTCCCCGTTTAGAATCCAGCATATCTTACTGAACCGAAGAAGTGGTAGTTAGAAGGGAGTTAGAGCTGCAAGCAGTTTGGTTTGGGAAATTAGATGCGAAATCACACTGCAAAGGCCTTCCAACAGGCTTGGAAAAGTGTGTTCTATATCTCTGCCAAACAGACTCCCCGGAGGTTGAGCTATCAGAAGCAAGTTTAACTCTTAGGGTGGGAGCAGCAGAATGTGCCTCTCACATCTAGCCTGTAGGAATTCAGGTTCGCAAGTTCTATGGGGAAGGTCATTGCTGCCTATGGTGGAAACGGCCTGGGAGATTTCAGTTTCAAAATCTCTGTGAAAAAGCGTCAGAGAAGCTTCTCCATTTAGAATCCAGCATATCTCACTGAACCGAAGAAGTGGTAGTTAGAAGGGAGTTAGAGCTGCAAGCAGTTTGCTTTGGGAAATTAGACGCGAAATGACACTGCAAAGGACTTCCAACAGGCTTGGAAAAGTGTGTTTTATATCTCTGCCAAACAGACTCCCCGGAGGTTGAGCTTTCAGAAGCTAGTTTAACTCTAAGGGAGGAAGCAGCAGAATGTGCCTCTCACATCTAGCCTGTAGGAATTCAGGTTGGCAAGTTCTATGGGGAAGCCCATTGGCGCCTTCGTTGGAAACGGGTTTGGAAATTTCAGTTTCAAAATCTCTGTGAAAAAGCGTCAGAGAAGATTCCCCGTTTAGAATCCAGCATAACTCACTGAACCGAAGAAGTGGTAGTTACAAGGGAGTTAGAGCTGCACGCAGTTTGGTTTGGGAAATTAGACGCGAAATGACACTGCAAAGGCCTTCCAACAGGCTTGGAAAAGTGTGTTCTATATCTCTGCCAAACAGACTCCCCGGAGGTTGAGCTTTCAGAAGCAAGTTTAACTCTTAGGGTGGAAGCAGCAGAATGTGCCTCTCACATCTAGCCTGTAGGAATTCAGGTTGGCAAGTTCTATGGGGAAGCCCATTGCTGCCTATGGTGGAAACGGCCTAGGAGATTTCAGTTTCAAAATCTCTGTGAAAAAGCGTCAGAGAAGCTTCTCCGTTTAGAATCCAGCATATCTCACAGAACCGAACAAGTGGTAGTTAGAATGCAGTTAGAGCTGCAAGCAGTTTGGTTTGGGAAATTAGACGCGAAATGAAACTGCAAATGCCTTCCAACAGGGTTGGAAAAGTGTGTTCTATAACTCTGCCAAACAGACTCCCCGGAGATTGAGCTTTCAGAAGCTAGTTTTACTCTAAGGGAGGAAGCAGCAGAATGTGCCTCTCACATCTAGCCTGTAGGAATTCAGGTTGGCAAGTTCTATGAGGAAACCCATTGCTGCCTATGGTGGAAACGGCCTGGGAGATTTCAGTTTCAAAATCTCTGTGAAAAAGTGTCAGAGAAGCTTCTCCGTTTAGAATCCAGCAAATCTCACTGAACCGAAGAAGTGGTAGGTAGAAGGGAGTTAGAGCTGCAAGCAGTTTGCTTTGGGAAATTAGACGCGAAATGACACTGCAAAGGACTTCCAACAGGCTTGGAAAAGTGTGTTTTATATCTCTGCCAAACAGACTCCCCGGAGGTTGAGCTTTCAGAAGCTAGTTTAACTCTAAGGGAGGAAGCAGCAGAATGTGCCTCTCACATCTAGCCTGTAGGAATTCAGGTTGGCAAGTTCTATGGGGAAGCCCATTGGCGCCTTCGTTGGAAACGGGTTAGGAAATTTCAGTTTCAAAATCTCTGTGAAAAAGCGTCAGAGAAGCTTCCCCGTTTAGAATCCAGCATATATCACTGAACCGAAGAAGTGGTAGTTAGAAGGGAGTTAGAGCTGCAAGCAGTTTGGTTTGGGAAATTAGACGTGAAATGACACTGCAAATGCCTTCCAACAGGCTTGGAAAAGTGTGTTCTATATATCTGCCAAACAGACTCCCCGGAGGTTGAGCTTTCAGAAGCTAGTTTAACTCTAAGGGAGGAAGCAGCAGAATGTGCCTCTCACATCTAGCCTGTAGGAATTCAGGTTGGCAAGTTCTATGGGGAAGCCCATTGCTGCCTATGGTGGAAACGGCATGGGAGATTTCAGTTTCAAAATCTCTGTGAAAAAGCGTCAGAGAAGCTTCCCCGTTTAGAATCCAGCATATCTCACTGAACCGAAGAAGTGGTAGTTAGAAGGGAGTTAGAGCTGCAAGCAGTTTGGTTTGGGAAATTAGACGCGAAATGACACTGCAAAGGCCTTCCAACAGGCTTGGAAAAGTGTGTTCTATATCTCTGCCAAACAGACTCCCCGGAGGTTGAGCTTTCAGAAGCAAGTTTAACTCTTAGGGTGGAAGCAGCAGAATGTGCCTCTCACATCTAGCCTGTAGGAATTCAGGTTGGCAAGTTCTATGGGGAAGCCCATTGCTGCCTAGGGTGGAAACGGCCTGGGAGATTTCACTTTCAAACTCTCTGTGAAAAAGCGTCAGAGAAGCTTCTCCGTTTAGAATCCAGCATATCTCACAGAACCGAACAAGTTGTAGTTAGAATGCAGTTAGAGCTGCAAGCAGTTTGGTTTGGGAAATTAGACGCGAAATGAAACTGCAAATGCCTTCCAACAGGCTTGGAAAAGTGTGTTCTATATCTCTGCCAAACAGACTCCCCGGAGGTTGAGCTTTCAGAAGCAAGTTTAACTCTAAGGGAGGAAGCAGAAGAATGTGCCTCTCACATCTAGCCTGTAGGAATTCAGGTTGGCAAGTTCTATGGGGAAGCCCATTGGCGCCTTCGTTGGAAAGGGCCTGGGAGATTTCAGTTTCAAAATCTCTGTGAAAAAGCATCAGAGAAGCTTCCCCGTTTAGAATCCAGCATATCTCACTGAACCGAAGAAGTGGTAGTTAGAAGGGAGTTAGAGCTGCAAGCAGTTTGGTTTGGGAAATTAGATGCGAAATCACACTGCAAAGGCCTTCCAACAGGCTTGGAAAAGTGTGTTCTATATCTCTGCCAAACAGACTCCCCGGAGGTTGAGCTATCAGAAGCAAGTTTAACTCTTAGGGTGGGAGCAGCAGAATGTGCCTCTCACATCTAGCCTGTAGGAATTCAGGTTCGCAAGTTCTATGGGGAAGCTCATTGCTGCCTATGGTGGAAACGCCCTGGGAGATTTCAGTTTCAAAATCTCTGTGAAAAAGCGTCAGAGAAGCTTCTCCATTTAGAATCCCGCATATCTCACTGAACCGAAGAAGTGGTAGTTAGAAGGGAGTTAGAGCTGCAAGCAGTTTGCTTTGGGAAATTAGACGCGAAATGACACTGCAAAGGACTTCCAACAGGCTTGGAAAAGTGTGTTTTATATCTCTGCCAAACAGATTCCCCGGAGGTTGAGCTTTCAGAAGCTAGTTTAACTCTAAGGGAGGAAGCAGCAGAATGTGCCTCTCACATCTAGCCTGTAGGAATTCAGGTTGGCAAGTTCTATGGGGAAGCCCATTGGCGCCTTCGTTGGAAACGGGTTTGGAAATTTCAGTTTCAAAATCTCTGTGAAAAAGCGTCAGAGAAGTTTCCCCGTTTAGAATCCAGCATAACTCACTGAACCGAAGAAGTGGTAGTTACAAGGGAGTTAGAGCTGCAAGCAGTTTGGTTTGGGAAATTAGACGCGAAATGAAACTGCAAATGCCTTCCAACAGGGTTGGAAAAGTGTGTTCTATAACTCTGCCAAACAGACTCCCCGGAGATTGAGCTTTCAGAAGCTAGTTTAACTCTAAGAGAGGAAGCAGCAGAATGTGCCTCTCACATCTAGCCTGTAGGAATTCAGGTTGGCAAGTTCTATGGGGAAGCCCATTGGCGCCTTCGTTGGAAACGGGTTAGGAAATTTCAGTTTCAAAATCTCTGTGAAAAAGCGTCAGAGAAGCTTCCCCGTTTAGAATCCAGCATATATCACTGAACCGAAGAAGTGGTAGTTAGAAGGGAGTTAGAGCTGCAAGCAGTTTGGTTTGGGAAATTAGACGTGAAATGACACTGCAAATGCCTTCCAACAGGCTTGGAAAAGAGTGTTCTATATCTCTGCCAAACAGACTCCCCGGAGGTTGAGCTTTCAGAAGCTAGTTTAACTCTAAGGGAGGAAGCAGCAGAATGTGCCTCTCACATCTAGCCTGTAGGAATTCAGGTTGGCAAGTTCTATGGGGAAGCCCATTGCTGCCTATGGTGGAAATGGCATGGGAGATTTCAGTTTCAAAATCTCTGTGAAAAAGCGTCAGAGAAGCTTCTCCGTTTAGAATCCAGCATATCTCACTGAACCGAAGAAGCGGTAGTTAGAAGGGAGTTAGAGCTGCAAGCAGTTTGGTTTGGGAAATTAGACGCGAAATCACATTGCAAATGCCTTCCAACAGGCTTGGAAAAGTGTGTTCTATATCTCTGCCAAACAAACTCCCTGGAGGTTGAGCTTTCAGAAGCAAGTTTAACTCTAAGGGAGGAAGCAGCAGAATGTGCCTCTCACATCTAGCCTGTAGGAATTCAGGTTGGCAAGTTCTATGGGGAAGCCCACTGCTGCCTATGCTGCAAACGGCATGGGAGATTTCGGTTTCAAAATCTCTGTGAAAAAGCATCAGAGAAGCTTCCCCATTTAGAATCCAGCATATCTCACTGATTCGAAGAAGTGGTAGTTAGAAGGGAGTTAGAGCTGCAAGCAGTTTGGTTTGGGAAATTAGAAGCGAAATGACACTGCAAAGGCCTTCCAACAGGCTTGGAAAAGTGTGTTCTATATCTCTGCCAAACAGACTCCCCGGAGGTTGAGCTATCAGAAGCAAGTTTAACTCTTAGGGTGGGAGCAGCAGAATGTGCCTCTCACATCTAGCCTGTAGGAATTCAGGTTGGCAAGTTCTATGGGGAAGCCCATTGGCGCCTTCGTTGGAAACGGGTTTGGAAATTTCAGTTTCAAAATCTCTGTGAAAAAGCGTCAGAGAAGCTTCTCCGTTTAGAATCCAGCATATCTCACTGAACCGAAGAAGTGGTAGTTAGAAGGGAGTTAGAGCTGCAAGCAGTTTGGTTTGGGAAATTAGATGCGAAATGACACTGCAAAGGCCTTCCAACAGGCTTGGAAAAGTGTGTTCTATATCTCTGCCAAACAGACTCCCCGGAGGTTGAGCTTTCACAAGCAAGCTGAACTCTTAGGGAGGAAGCAGCAGAATGTGCCTCTCAAATCTAGCCTGTAGGAATTCAGGTTGGCAAGTTCTATGGGGAAGCCCATTGGCGCCTTCGTTTGAAACGGCCTGGGAGATTTCAGTTTCAAAATCTCTGTGAAAAAGCATCAGAGAAGCTTCCCCGTTTAGAATCCAGCATATCTCACTGAACCGAAGAAGTGGTAGTTAGAAGGGAGTTAGAGCTGCAAGCAGTTTGGTTTGGGAAATTAGATGCGAAATCACACTGCAAAGGCCTTCCAACAGGCTTGGAAAAGTGTGTTCTATATCTCTGCCAAACAGACTCCCCGGAGGTTGAGCTATCAGAAGCAAGTTTAACTCTTAGGGTGGGAGCAGCAGAATGTGCCTCTCACATCTAGCCTGTAGGAATTCAGGTTCGCAAGTTCTATGGGGAAGCTCATTGCTGCCTATGGTGGAAACGGCCTGGGAGATTTCAGTTTCAAAATCTCTGTGAAAAAGCGTCAGAGAAGCTTCTCCGTTTAGAATCCAGCATATCTCACTGAACCGAAGAAGTGGTAGTTAGAAGGGAGTTAGAGCTGCAAGCAGTTTGCTTTGGGAAATTAGACGCGAAATGACACTGCAAAGGACTTCCAACAGGCTTGGAAAAGTGTGTTTTATATCTCTGCCAAACAGACTCCCCGGAGGTTGAGCTTTCAGAAGCTAGTTTAACTCTAAGGGAGGAAGCAGCAGAATGTGCCTCTCACATCTAGCCTGTAGGAATTCAGGTTGGCAAGTTCTATGGGGAAGCCCATTGGCGCCTTCGTTGGAAACGGGTTTGGAAATTTCAGTTTCAAAATCTCTGCGAAAAAGCGTCAGAGAAGATTCCCCGTTTAGAATCCAGCATAACTCACTGAACCGAAGAAGTGGTAGTTAGAAGGGAGTTAGAGCTGCAAGCAGTTTGGTTTGGGAAATTAGACGCGAAATGACACTGCAAAGGCCTTCCAACAGGCTTGGAAAAGTGTGTTCTATATCTCTGCCAAACAGACTCCCCGGAGGTTGAGCTTTCAGAAGCAAGTTTAACTCTTAGGGTGGAAGCAGCAGAATGTGCCTCTCACATCTAGCCTGTAGGAATTCAGGTTGGCAAGTTCTATGGGGAAGCCCATTGCTGCCTAAGGTGGAAACGGCCTGGGAGATTTCAGTTTCAAAATCTCTGTGAAAAAGCGTCAGAGAAGCTTCTCCGTTTAGAATCCAGCATATCTCTCAGAACCGAACAAGTGGTAGTTAGAATGCAGTTAGAGCTGCAAGCAGTTTGGTTTGGGAAATTAGACGCGAAATGAAACTGCAAATGCCTTCCAACAGGGTTGGAAAAGTGTGTTCTATAACTCTGCCAAACAGACTCCCCGGAGATTGAGCTTTCAGAAGCTAGTTTAACTCTAAGGGAGGAAGCAGCAGAATGTGCCTCTCACATCTAGCCTGTAGGAATTCAGGTTGGCAAGTTCTATGGGGAAGCCCATTGGCGCCTTCGTTTTAAACGGGTTAGGAAATTTCAGTTTCAAAATCTCTGTGAAAAAGCGTCAGAGAAGCTTCCCCGTTTAGAATCCAGCATATATCACTGAACCGAAGAAGTGGTAGTTAGAAGGGAGTTAGAGCTGCAAGCAGTTTGGTTTGGGAAATTAGAAGCGAAATGACACTGCAAAGGCCTTCCAACAGGCTTGGAAAAGTGTGTACTATATCTCTGCCAAACAGACTCCCCGGAGGTTGAGCTTTCAGAAGATAGTTTAACTCTAACGGAGGAAGCAGCAGAATGTACCTCTCACATCTAGCCTGTAGGAATTCAGGTTGGCAAGTTCTATGAGGAAGCCCATTGCTGCCTATGGTGGAAACGGCATGGGAGATTTCAGTTTCAAAATCTCTGTGAAAAAGCGTCAGAGAAGCTTCTCCGTTTAGAATCCAGCATATCTCACTGAAATGAAGAAGTGGTAGTTAGAAGGGAGTTAGAGCTGCAAGCAGTTTGGTTTGGGAAATTAGACGCGAAATGAAACTGCAAAGGCCTTCCAACAGACTTGGAAAGGTGTGTTCTATATCTCTGCCAAACAGACTCCCCGGAGGTTGAGCTTTCAGAAGCTAGTTTAACTCTAAGGGAGGAAGCAGAAGAATGTGCCTCTCACATCTAGCCTGTAGGAATTCAGGTTGGCAAGTTCTATGGGGAAGCCCATTGGCGCCTTCGTTGGAAACGGCCTGGGAGATTTCAGTTTCAAAATCTCTGTGAAAAAGCATCAGAGAAGCTTCCCCGTTTAGAATCCAGCATATCTCACTGAACCGAAGAAGTGGTAGTTAGAAGGGAATTAGAGCTGCAAGCAGTTTGGTTTGGGAAATTAGATGCGAAATCACACTGCAAAGGCCTTCCAACAGGCTTGGAAAAGTGTGTTCTATATCTCTGCCAAACAGACTCCCCGGAGGTTGAGCTATCAGAAGCAAGTTTAACTCTTAGGGTGGGAGCAGCAGAATGTGCCTCTCACATCTAGCCTGTAGGAATTCAGGTTCGCAAGTTCTATGGGGAAGGTCATTGCTGCCTATGGTGGAAACGGCCTGGGAGATTTCAGTTTCAAAATCTCTGTGAAAAAGCGTCAGAGAAGCTTCTCCATTTAGAATCCAGCATATCTCACTGAACCGAAGAAGTGGTAGTTAGAAGGGAGTTAGAGCTGCAAGCAGTTTGCTTTGGGAAATTAGACGCGAAATGACACTGCAAAGGACTTCCAACAGGCTTGGAAAAGTGTGTTTTATATCTCTGCCAAACAGACTCCCCGGAGGTTGAGCTTTCAGAAGCTAGTTTAACTCTAAGGGAGGAAGCAGCAGAATGTGCCTCTCACATCTAGCCTGTAGGAATTCAGGTTGGCAAGTTCTATGGGGAAGCCCATTGGCGCCTTCGTTGGAAACGGGTTTGGAAATTTCAGTTTCAAAATCTCTGTGAAAAAGCGTCAGAGAAGATTCCCCGTTTAGAATCCAGCATAACTCACTGAACCGAAGAAGTGGTAGTTACAAGGGAGTTAGAGCTGCACGCAGTTTGGTTTGGGAAATTAGACGCGAAATGACACTGCAAAGGCCTTCCAACAGGCTTGGAAAAGTGTGTTCTATATCTCTGCCAAACAGACTCCCCGGAGGTTGAGCTTTCAGAAGCAAGTTTAACTCTTAGGGTGGAAGCAGCAGAATGTGCCTCTCACATCTAGCCTGTAGGAATTCAGGTTGGCAAGTTCTATGGGGAAGCCCATTGCTGCCTATGGTGGAAACGGCCTAGGAGATTTCAGTTTCAAAATCTCTGTGAAAAAGCGTCAGAGAAGCTTCTCCGTTTAGAATCCAGCATATCTCACAGAACCGAACAAGTGGTAGTTAGAATGCAGTTAGAGCTGCAAGCAGTTTGGTTTGGGAAATTAGACGCGAAATGAAACTGCAAATGCCTTCCAACAGGGTTGGAAAAGTGTGTTCTATAACTCTGCCAAACAGACTCCCCGGAGATTGAGCTTTCAGAAGCTAGTTTAACTCTAAGGGAGGAAGCAGCAGAATGTGCCTCTCACATCTAGCCTGTAGGAATTCAGGTTGGCAAGTTCTATGAGGAAACCCATTGCTGCCTATGGTGGAAACGGCCTGGGAGATTTCAGTTTCAAAATCTCTGTGAAAAAGTGTCAGAGAAGCTTCTCCGTTTAGAATCCAGCAAATCTCACTGAACCGAAGAAGTGGTAGGTAGAAGGGAGTTAGAGCTGCAAGCAGTTTGCTTTGGGAAATTAGACGCGAAATGACACTGCAAAGGACTTCCAACAGGCTTGGAAAAGTGTGTTTTATATCTCTGCCAAACAGACTCCCCGGAGGTTGAGCTTTCAGAAGCTAGTTTAACTCTAAGGGAGGAAGCAGCAGAATGTGCCTCTCACATCTAGCCTGTAGGAATTCAGGTTGGCAAGTTCTATGGGGAAGCCCATTGGCGCCTTCGTTGGAAACGGGTTAGGAAATTTCAGTTTCAAAATCTCTGTGAAAAAGCGTCAGAGAAGCTTCCCCGTTTAGAATCCAGCATATATCACTGAACCGAAGAAGTGGTAGTTAGAAGGGAGTTAGAGCTGCAAGCAGTTTGGTTTGGGAAATTAGACGTGAAATGACACTGCAAATGCCTTCCAACAGGCTTGGAAAAGTGTGTTCTATATATCTGCCAAACAGACTCCCCGGAGGTTGAGCTTTCAGAAGCTAGTTTAACTCTAAGGGAGGAAGCAGCAGAATGTGCCTCTCACATCTAGCCTGTAGGAATTCAGGTTGGCAAGTTCTATGGGGAAGCCCATTGCTGCCTATGGTGGAAACGGCATGGGAGATTTCAGTTTCAAAATCTCTGTGAAAAAGCGTCAGAGAAGCTTCCCCGTTTAGAATCCAGCATATCTCACTGAACCGAAGAAGTGGTAGTTAGAAGGGAGTTAGAGCTGCAAGCAGTTTGGTTTGGGAAATTAGACGCGAAATGACACTGCAAAGGCCTTCCAACAGGCTTGGAAAAGTGTGTTCTATATCTCTGCCAAACAGACTCCCCGGAGGTTGAGCTTTCAGAAGCAAGTTTAACTCTTAGGGTGGAAGCAGCAGAATGTGCCTCTCACATCTAGCCTGTAGGAATTCAGGTTGGCAAGTTCTATGGGGAAGCCCATTGCTGCCTAGGGTGGAAACGGCCTGGGAGATTTCACTTTCAAACTCTCTGTGAAAAAGCGTCAGAGAAGCTTCTCCGTTTAGAATCCAGCATATCTCACAGAACCGAACAAGTTGTAGTTAGAATGCAGTTAGAGCTGCAAGCAGTTTGGTTTGGGAAATTAGACGCGAAATGAAACTGCAAATGCCTTCCAACAGGCTTGGAAAAGTGTGTTCTATATCTCTGCCAAACAGACTCCCCGGAGGTTGAGCTTTCAGAAGCAAGTTTAACTCTAAGGGAGGAAGCAGAAGAATGTGCCTCTCACATCTAGCCTGTAGGAATTCAGGTTGGCAAGTTCTATGGGGAAGGCCATTGGCGCCTTCGTTGGAAACGGCCTGGGAGATTTCAGTTTCAAAATCTCTGTGAAAAAGCATCAGAGAAGCTTCCCCGTTTAGAATCCAGCATATCTCACTGAACCGAAGAAGTGGTAGTTAGAAGGGAGTTAGAGCTGCAAGCAGTTTGGTTTGGGAAATTAGATGCGAAATCACACTGCAAAGGCCTTCCAACAGGCTTGGAAAAGTGTGTTCTATATCTCTGCCAAACAGACTCCCCGGAGGTTGAGCTATCAGAAGCAAGTTTAACTCTTAGGGTGGGAGCAGCAGAATGTGCCTCTCACATCTAGCCTGTAGGAATTCAGGTTGGCAAGTTCTATGGGGAAGGCCATTGGCGCCTTCGTTGGAAACGGCCTGGGAGATTTCAGTTTCAAAATCTCTGTGAAAAAGCATCAGAGAAGCTTCCCCGTTTAGAATCCAGCATATCTCACTGAACCGAAGAAGTGGTAGTTAGAAGGGAGTTAGAGCTGCAAGCAGTTTGGTTTGGGAAATTAGATGCGAAATCACACTGCAAAGGCCTTCCAACAGGCTTGGAAAAGTGTGTTCTATATATCTGCCAAACAGACTCCCCGGAGATTGAGCTTTCAGAAGCTAGTTTAACTCTAAGAGAGGAAGCAGCAGAATGTGCCTCTCACATCTAGCCTGTAGGAATTCAGGTTGGCAAGTTCTATGGGGAAGCCCATTGGCGCCTTCGTTGGAAACGGGTTAGGAAATTTCAGTTTCAAAATCTCTGTGAAAAAGCGTCAGAGAAGCTTCCCCGTTTAGAATCCAGCATATATCACTGAACCGAAGAAGTGGTAGTTAGAAGGGAGTTAGAGCTGCAAGCAGTTTGGTTTGGGAAATTAGACGTGAAATGACACTGCAAATGCCTTCCAACAGGCTTGGAAAAGTGTGTTCTATATCTCTGCCAAACAGACTCCCCGGAGGTTGAGCTTTCAGAAGCTAGTTTAACTCTAAGGGAGGAAGCAGCAGAATGTGCCTCTCACATCTAGCCTGTAGGAATTCAGGTTGGCAAGTTCTATGGGGAAGCCCATTGCTGCCTATGGTGGAAACGGCATGGGAGATTTCAGTTTCAAAATCTCTGTGAAAAAGCGTCAGAGAAGCTTCTCCGTTTAGAATCCAGCATATCTCACTGAACCGAAGAAGCGGTAGTTAGAAGGGAGTTAGAGCTGCAAGCAGTTTGGTTTGGGAAATTAGACGCGAAATCACATTGCAAATGCCTTCCAACAGGCTTGGAAAATTGTGTTCTATATCTCTGCCAAACAAACTCCCTGGAGGTTGAGCTTTCAGAAGCAAGTTTAACTCTAAGGGAGGAAGCAGCAGAATGTGCCTCTCACATCTAGCCTGTAGGAATTCAGGTTGGCAAGTTCTATGGGGAAGCCCACTGCTGCCTATGCTGCAAACGGCATGGGAGATTTCGGTTTCAAAATCTCTGTGAAAAAGCATCAGAGAAGCTTCCCCATTTAGAATCCAGCATATCTCACTGATTCGAAGAAGTGGTAGTTAGAAGGGAGTTAGAGCTGCAAGCAGTTTGGTTTGGGAAATTAGAAGCGAAATGACACTGCAAAGGCCTTCCAACAGGCTTGGAAAAGTGTGTTCTATATCTCTGCCAAACAGACTCCCCGGAGGTTGAGCTATCAGAAGCAAGTTTACCTCTTAGGGTGGGAGCAGCAGAATGTGCCTCTCACATCTAGCCTGTAGGAATTCAGGTTGGCAAGTTCTATGGGGAAGCCCATTGCCGCCTTCGTTGGAAACGGGTTTGGAAATTTCAGTTTCAAAATCTCTGTGAAAAAGCGTCAGAGAAGCTTCTCCGTTTAGAATCCAGCGTATCTCACTGAACCGAAGAAGTGGTAGTTAGAAGGGAGTTAGAGCTGCAAGCAGTTTGGTTTGGGAAATTAGATGCGAAATGACACTGCAAAGGCCTTCCAACAGGCTTGGAAAAGTGTGTTCTATATCTCTGCCAAACAGACTCCCTGGAGGTTGAGCTTTCACAAGCAAGCTTAACTCTTAGGGAGGAAGCAGCAGAATGTGCCTCTCAAATCTAGCCTGTAGGAATTCAGGTTGGCAAGTTCTATGGGGAAGCCCATTGGCGCCTTCGTTGGAAACGGCCTGGGAGATTTCAGTTTCAAAATCTCTGTGAAAAAGCATCAGAGAAGCTTCCCCGTTTAGAATCCAGCATATCTCACTGAACCGAAGAAGTGGTAGTTAGAAGGGAGTTAGAGCTGCAAGCAGTTTGGTTTGGGAAATTAGATGCGAAATCACACTGCAAAGGCCTTCCAACAGGCTTGGAAAAGTGTGTTCTATATCTCTGCCAAACAGACTCCCCGGAGGTTGAGCTATCAGAAGCAAGTTTAACTCTTAGGGTGGGAGCAGCAGAATGTGCCTCTCACATCTAGCCTGTAGGAATTCAGGTTCGCAAGTTCTATGGGGAAGCTCATTGCTGCCTATGGTGGAAACGGCCTGGGAGATTTCAGTTTCAAAATCTCTGTGAAAAAGCGTCAGAGAAGCTTCTCCGTTTAGAATCCAGCATATCTCACTGAACCGAAGAAGTGGTAGTTAGAAGGGAGTTAGAGCTGCAAGCAGTTTGCTTTGGGAAATTAGACGCGAAATGACACTGCAAAGGACTTTCAACAGGCTTTGAAAAGTGTGTTTTATATCTCTGCCAGACAGACTCCCCGGAGGTTGAGCTTTCAGAAGCTAGTTTAACTCTAAGGGAGGAAGCAGCAGAATGTGCCTCTCACATCTAGCCTGTAGGAATTCAGGTTGGCAAGTTCTATGGGGAAGCCCATTGGCGCCTTCGTTGGAAACGGGTTTGGAAATTTCAGTTTCAAAATCTCTGTGAAAAAGCGTCAGAGAAGCTTCTCCGTTTAGAATCCAGCATATCTCACAGAACCGAACAAGTGGTAGTTAGAATGCAGTTAGAGCTGCAAGCAGTTTGGTTTGGGAAATTAGACGCGAAATGAAACTGCAAATGCCTTCCAACAGGGTTGGAAAAGTGTGTTCTATAACTCTGCCAAACAGACTCCCCGGAGATTGAGCTTTCAGAAGCTAGTTTAACTCTAAGGGAGGAAGCAGCAGAATGTGCCTCTCACATCTAGCCTGTAGGAATTCAGGTTGGCAAGTTCTATGGGGAAGCCCATTGGCGCCTTCGTTGGAAACGGGTTAGGAAATTTCAGTTTCAAAATCTCTGTGAAAAAGCGTCAGAGAAGCTTCCCCGTTTAGAATCCAGCATATATCACTGAACCGAAGAAGTGGTAGTTAGAAGGGAGTTAGAGCTGCAAGCAGTATGGTTTGGGAAATTAGACGCGAAATCACATTGCAAATGCCTTCCAACAGGCTTGGAAAAGTGTGTTCTATATCTCTGCCAAACAAACTCCCTGGAGGTTGAGCTTTCAGAAGCAAGTTTAACTCTAAGGGAGGAAGCAGCAGAATGTGCCTCTCACATCTAGCCTGTAGGAATTCAGGTTGGCAAGTTCTATGGGGAAGCCCACTGCTGCCTATGCTGCAAACGGCATGGGAGATTTCGGTTTCAAAATCTCTGTGAAAAAGCATCAGAGAAGCTTCCCCATTTAGAATCCAGCATATCTCACTGATTCGAAGAAGTGGTAGTTAGAAGGGAGTTAGAGCTGCAAGCAGTTTGGTTTGGGAAATTAGAAGCGAAATGACACTGCAAAGGCCTTCCAACAGGCTTGGAAAAGTGTGTTCTATATCTCTGCCAAACAGACTCCCCGGAGGTTGAGCTTTCAGAAGCTAGTTTAACTCTAAGGGAGGAAGCAGAAGAATGTGCCTCTCACATCTAGCCTGTAGGAATTCAGGTTGGCAAGTTCTATGGGGAAGCCCATTGCTGCCTATGGTGGAAACGGCCTAGGAGATTTCAGTTTCAAAATCTCTGTGAAAAAGCGTCAGAGAAGCTTCTCCGTTTAGAATCCAGCATATCTCACAGAACCGAACATGTGGTAGTTAGAATGCAGTTAGAGCTGCAAGCAGTTTGGTTTGGGAATTAGACGCGAAATGAAACTGCAAATGCCTTCCAACAGGGTTGGAAAAGTGTGTTCTATAACTCTGCCAAACAGACTCCCCGGAGATTGAGCTTTCAGAAGCTAGTTTAACTCTAAGGGAGGAAGCAGCAGAATGTGCCTATCACATCTAGCCTGTAGGAATTCAGCTTGGCAAGTTCTATGAGGAAACCCATTGCTGCCTATGGTGGAAACGGCCTGGGAGATTTCAGTTTCAAAATCTCTGTGAAAAAGCGTCAGAGAAGCTTCTCCGTTTAGAATCCAGCAAATCTCACTGAACCGAAGAAGTGGTAGGTAGAAGGGAGTTAGAGCTGCAAGCAGTT
This sequence comes from Cynocephalus volans, assembly GCF_027409185.1. NCBI lineage: Eukaryota > Metazoa > Chordata > Mammalia > Dermoptera > Cynocephalidae > Cynocephalus > Cynocephalus volans. The sequence continues at coordinate 474,811 of NW_026902403.1, forward strand.
TGCTTTGAGAAATTAGACGCGAAATGACACTGCAAAGGACTTCCAACAGGCTTGGAAAAGTGTGTTTTATATCTCTGCCAAACAGACTCCCCGGAGGTTGAGCTTTCAGAAGCTAGTTTAACTCTAAGGGAGGAAGCAGCAGAATGTGCCTCTCACATCTAGCCTGTAGGAATTCAGGTTGGCAAGTTCTATGGGGAAGCCCATTGGCGCCTTCGTTGGAAACGGGTTAGGAAATTTCAGTTTCAAAATCTCTGTGAAAAAGCGTCAGAGAAGCTTCCCCGTTTAGAATCCAGCATATCTCACTGAACCGAAGAAGTGGTAGTTAGAAGGGAGTTAGAGCTGCAAGCAGTTTGGTTTGGGAAATTAGACGTGAAATGACACTGCAAATGCCTTCCAACAGGCTTGGAAAAGTGTGTTCTATATATCTGCCAAACAGACTCCCCGGAGGTTGAGCTTTCAGAAGCTAGTTTAACTCTAAGGGAGGAAGCAGCAGAATGTGCCTCTCACATCTAGCCTGTAGGAATTCAGGTTGGCAAGTTCTATGGGGAAGCCCATTGCTGCCTATGGTGGAAACGGCATGGGAGATTTCAGTTTCAAAATCTCTGTGAAAAAGCGTCAGAGAAGCTTCTCCGTTTAGAATCCAGCATATCTCACTGAACCGAAGAAGTGGTAGTTACAAGGGAGTTAGAGCTGCAAGCAGTTTGGTTTGGGAAATTAGACGCGAAATCACATTGCAAATGCCTTCCAACAGGCTTGGAAAAGTGTGTTCTATATCTCTGCCAAACAAACTCCCTGGAGGTTGAGCTTTCAGAAGCTAGTTTAACTCTAAGGGAGGAAGCAGCAGAATGTGCCTATCACATCTAGCCTGTAGGAATTCAGGTTGGCAAGTTCTATGGGGAAGCCCATTGCTGCCTATGCTGGAAACGGAATGGGAGATTTCGGTTTCAAAATCTCTGAGAAAAAGCATCAGAGAAGCTTCCCCATTTAGAATCCAGCATATCTCACTGATTCGAAGAAGTGGTAGTTAGAAGGGAGTTAGAGCTGCAAGCAGTTTGGTTTGGGAAATTAGACGCGAAATGAAACTGCAAATGACTTCCAACAGGCTTGGAAAATTGTGTTCTATATCTCGGCCAAACAGACTACCCGTAGGTTGAGCTTTCAGAAGCAAGTTTAACTCTAAGGGAGGAAGCAGCAGAATGTGCCTCTCACATCTAGCCTGTAGGAATTCAGGTTGGCAAGTTCTATGGGGAAGCCCATTGGCGCCTTCGTTGGAAACGGCCTGGGAGATTTCAGTTTCAAAATCTCTGTGAAAAAGCATCAGAGAAGCTTCCCCGTTTAGAATCCAGCATATCTCACTGAACCGAAGAAGTGGTAGTTAGAAGGGAGTTAGAGCTGCAAGCAGTTTGGTTTGGGAAATTAGATGCGAAATCACACTGCAAAGGCCTTCCAACAGGCTTGGAAAAGTGTGTTCTATATCTCGGCCAAACAGACTCCCCGAAGGTTGAGCTATCAGAAGCAAGTTTAACTCTTAGGGTGGGAGCAGCAGAATGTGCCTCTCACATCTAGCCTGTAGGAATTCAGGTTCGCAAGTTCTATGGGGAAGCTCATTGCTGCCTATGGTGGAAACGGCCTGGGAGATTTCAGTTTCAAAATCTCTGTGAAAAAGCGTCAGAGAAGCTTCTCCATTTAGAATCCAGCATATCTCACTGAACCGAAGAAGTGGTAGTTAGAAGGGAGTTAGAGCTGCAAGCAGTTTGCTTTGGGAAATTAGACGCGAAATGACACTGCAAAGGACTTCCAACAGGCTTGGAAAAGTGTGTTTTATATCTCTGCCAAACAGACTCCCCGGAGGTTGAGCTTTCAGAAGCTAGTTTAACTCTAAGGGAGGAAGCAGCAGAATGTGCCTCTCACATCTAGCCTGTAGGAATTCAGGTTGGCAAGTTCTATGGGGAAGCCCATTGGCGCCTTCGTTGGAAACGGGTTTGGAAATTTCAGTTTCAAAATCTCTGTGAAAAAGCGTCAGAGAAGATTCCCCGTTTAGAATCCAGCATAACTCACTGAACCGAAGAAGTGGTAGTTACAAGGGAGTTAGAGCTGCAAGCAGTTTGGTTTGGGAAATTAGACGCGAAATGACACTGCAAAGGCCTTCCAACAGGCTTGGAAAAGTGTGTTCTATATCTCTGCCAAACAGACTCCCCGGAGGTTGAGCTTTCAGAAGCAAGTTTAACTCTTAGGGTGGAAGCAGCAGAATGTGCCTCTCACATCTAGCCTGTAGGAATTCAGGTTGGCAAGTTCTATGGGGAAGCCCATTGCTGCCTAAGGGGGAAACGGCCTGGGAGATTTCAGTTTCAAAATCTCTGTGAAAAAGCGTCAGAGAAGCTTCTCCGTTTAGAATCAAGCATATCTCACAGAACCGAACAAGTGGTAGTTAGAATGCAGTTAGAGCTGCAAGCAGTTTGGTTTGGGAAATTAGACGCGAAATGACACTGCAAAGGCCTTCCAACAGGCTTGGAAAAGTGTATTCTATATCTCTGCCAAACAGACTCCCCGGAGGTTGAGCTTTCAGAAGCAAGTTTAACTCTTAGGTTGGAAGCAGCAGAATGTGCCTCTCACACCTAGCCTGTAGGAATTCAGGTTGGCAAGTTCTATGGGGAAGCCCATTGCTGCCTAAGGTGGAAACGGCCTGGGAGATTTCAGTTTCAAAATCTCTGTGAAAAAGCGTCAGAGAAGCTTCTCCGTTTAGAATCCAGCATATCTCACAGAACCGAACAAGTGGTAGTTAGAATGCAGTTAGTGCTGCAAGCAGTTTGGTTTGGGAAATTAGACGCGAAATGAAACTGCAAATGCCTTCCAACAGGGTTGGAAAAGTGTGTTCTATAACTCTGCCAAACAGACTCCCCGGAGATTGAGCTTTCAGAAGCTAGTTTAACTCTAAGGGTGGAAGCAGCAGAATGTGCCTCTCACATCTAGACTGTAGGAATTCAGGTTGGCAAGTTCTATGGGGAAGCCCATTGGGGCCTTCGTTGGAAACGGGTTAGGAAATTTCAGTTTCAAAATCTCTGTGAAAAAGCGTCAGAGAAGCTTCCCCGTTTAGAATCCAGCATATATCACTGAACCGAAGAAGTGGTAGTTAGAAGGGTGTTAGAGCTGCAAGCAGTTTGGTTTGGGAAATTAGACGCGAAATCACATTGCAAATGCCTTCCAACAGGCTTGGAAAAGTGTGTTCTATATCTCTGCCAAACAAACTCCCTGGAGGTTGAGCTTTCAGAAGCAAGTTTAACTCTAAGGGAGGAAGCAGCAGAATGTGCCTCTCACATCTAGCCTGTAGGAATTCAGGTTGGCAAGTTCTATGGGGAAGCCCACTGCTGCCTATGCTTCAAACGGCATGGGAGATTTCGGTTTCAAAATCTCTGTGAAAAAGCGTCAGAGAAGCTTCTCCGTTTAGAATCCAGCATATCTCACAGAACCGAACAAGTGGTAGTTAGAATGCAGTTAGAGCTGCAAGCAGTTTGGTTTGGGAAATTAGACGCGAAATGAAACTGCAAATGCCTTCCAACAGGGTTGGAAAAGTGTGTTCTATAACTCTGCCAAACAGACTCCCCGGAGATTGAGCTTTCAGAAGCTAGTTTAACTCTAAGGGAGGAAGCAGCAGAATGTGCCTCTCACATCTAGCCTGTAGGAATTCAGCTTGGCAAGTTCTATGAGGAAACCCATTGCTGCCTATGGTGGAAACGGCCTGGGAGATTTCAGTTTCAAAATCTCTGTGAAAAAGCGTCAGAGAAGCTTCTCCGTTTAGAATCCAGCAAATCTCACTGAACCGAAGAAGTGGTAGGTAGAAGGGAGTTAGAGCTGCAAGCAGTTTGCTTTGGGAAATTAGACGCGAAATGACACTGCAAAGGACTTCCAACAGGCTTGGAAAAGTGTGTTTTATATCTTTGCCAAACAGACTCCCCGGAGGTTGAGCTTTCAGAAGCTAGTTTAACTCTAAGGGAGGAAGCAGCAGAATGTGCCTCTCACATCTAGCCTGTAGGAATTCAGGTTGGCAAGTTCTATGGGGAAGCCCATTGGCGCCTTCGTTGGAAACGGGTTAGGAAATTTCAGTTTCAAAATCTCTGTGAAAAAGCGTCAGAGAAGCTTCCCCGTTTAGAATCCAGCATATATCACTGAACCGAAGAAGTGGTAGTTAGAAGGGAGTTAGAGCTGCAAGCAGTTTGGTTTGGGAAATTAGACGTGAAATGACACTGCAAATGCCTTCCAACAGGCTTGGAAAAGTGTGTTCTATATATCTGCCAAACAGACTCCCCGGAGGTTGAGCTTTCAGAAGCTAGTTTAACTCTAAGGGAGGAAGCAGCAAAATGTGCCTCTCACATCTAGCCTGTAGGAATTCAGGTTGGCAAGTTCTATGGGGAAGCCCATTGCTGCCTATGGTGGAAACGGCATGGGAGATTTCAGTTTCAAAATCTCTGTGAAAAAGCGTCAGAGAAGCTTCTCCGTTTAGAATCCAGCATATCTCACTGAACCGAAGAAGTGGTAGTTACAAGGGAGTTAGAGCTGCAAGCAGTTTGGTTTGGGAAATTAGACGCGAAATCACATTGCAAATGCCTTCCAACAGGCTTGGAAAAGTGTGTTCTATATCTCTGCCAAACAAACTCCCTGGAGGTTGAGCTTTCAGAAGCAAGTTTAACTCTAAGGGAGGAAGCAGCAGAATGTGCCTCTCACATCTAGCCTGTAGGAATTCAGGTTGGCAAGTTCTATGGGGAAGCCCATTGCTGCCTATGCTGGAAACGGAATGGGAGATTTCGGTTTCAAAATCTCTGAGAAAAAGCATCAGAGAAGTTCCCCATTTAGAATCCAGCATATCTCACTGATTCGAAGAAGTGGTAGTTAGAAGGGAGTTAGAGCTGCAAGCAGTTTGGTTTGGGAAATTAGACGCGAAATGAAACTGCAAATGACTTCCAACAGGCTTGGAAAATTGTGTTCTATATCTCGGCCAAACAGACTACCCGTAGGTTGAGCTTTCAGAAGCAAGTTTAACTCTAAGGGAGGAAGCAGCAGAATGTGCCTCTCACATCTAGCCTGTAGGAATTCAGGTTGGCAAGTTCTATGGGGAAGCCCACTGCTGCCTATGCTTCAAACGGCATGGGAGATTTCGGTTTCAAATTCTCTGTGAAAAAGCATCAGAGAAGCTTCTCCGTTTAGAATCCAGCATATCTCACTGAACTGAATAAGTAGTAGTTAGAAGGGAGTTAGAGCTGCAAGCAGTTTGGTTTGGGAAATTAGACGCGAAATGAAACTGCAAAGGCCTTCCAACAAACTTGGAAAGGTGTGTTCTATATCTCTGCCAAACAGACTCCCCGGAGGTTGAGCTTTCAGAAGCTAGTTTAACTCTAAGGGAGGAAGCAGAAGAATGTGCCTCTCACATCTAGCCTGTAGGAATTCAGGTTGGCAAGTTCTATGGGGAAGCCCATTGGCGCCTTCGTTGGAAACGGCCTGGGAGATTTCAGTTTCAAAATCTCTGTGAAAAAGCATCAGAGAAGCTTCCCCGTTTAGAATCCAGCAAATCTCACTGAACCGAAGAAGTGGTAGTTAGAAGGGAGTTAGAGCTGCAAGCAGTTTGGTTTGGGAAATTAGATGCGAAATCACACTGCAAAGGCCTTCCAACAGGCTTGGAAAAGTGTGTTCTATAACTCTGCCAAACAGACTCCCCGGAGGTTGAGCTATCAGAAGCAAGTTTAACTCTTAGGGTGGGAGCAGAAGAATGTGCCTCTCACATCTAGCCTGTAGGAATTCAGGTTCGCAAGTTCTATGGGGAAGCCCATTGCTGCCTATGGTGGAAACGGCCGGGGAGATTTCAGTTTCAAAATCTCTGTGAAAAAGCGTCAGAGAAGCTTCTCCGTTTAGAATCCAGCATATCTCACAGAACCGAACAAGTGGTAGTTAGAATGCAGTTAGAGCTGCAAGCAGTTTGGTTTGGGAAATTAGACGCGAAATGACACTGCAAAGGACTTCCAACAGGCTTGGAAAAGTGTGTTTTATATCTCTGCCAAACAGACTCCCCGGAGGTTGAGCTTTCAGAAGCTAGTTTAACTCTAAGGGAGGAAGCAGCAGAATGTGCCTCTCACATCTAGCCTATAGGAATTCAGGTTGGCAAGTTCTATTGGGAAGCCCATTGGCGCCTTCGTTGGAAACGGGTTAGGAAATTTCAGTTTCAAAATCTCTGTGAAAAAGCATCAGAGAAGCTTCCCCGTTTAGAATCCAGCATATATCACTGAACCGAAGAAGTGGTAGTTAGAAGGGAGTTAGAGCTGCAAGCAGTTTGGTTTGGGAAATTAGACGTGAAATGACACTGCAAATGCCTTCCAACAGGCTTGGAAAAGTGTGTTCTATATATCTGCCAAACAGACTCCCCGGAGGTTGAGCTTTCAGAAGCTAGTTTAACTCTAAGGGAGGAAGCAGCAGAATGTGCCTCTCACATCTAGCCTGTAGGAATTCAGGTTGGCAAGTTCTATGGGGAAGCCCATTGCTGCCTATGGTGGAAACGGCATGGGAGATTTCAGTTTCAAAATCTCTGTGAAAAAGCGTCAGAGAACCTTCTCCGTTTAGAATCCAGCATATCTCACTGAACTGAAGAAGTGGTAGTTACAAGGGAGTTAGAGCTGCAAGCAGTTTGGTTTGGGAAATTAGACGCGAAATCACATTGCAAATGCCTTCCAACAGGCTTGGAAAAGTGTGTTCTATATCTCTGCCAAACAAACTCCCTGGAGGTTGAGCTTTCAGAAGCAAGTTTAACTCTAAGGGAGGAAGCAGCAGAATGTGCCTCTCACATCTAGCCTGTAGGAATTCAGGTTGGCAAGTTCTATGGGGAAGCCCATTGCTGCCTATGCTGGAAACGGAATGAGAGATTTCGGTTTCAAAATCTCTGAGAAAAAGCATCAGAGAAGCTTCCCCATTTAGAATCCAGCATATCTCACTGATTCGAAGAAGTGGTAGTTAGAAGGGAGTTAGAGCTGCAAGCAGTTTGGTTTGGGAAATTAGACGCGAAATGAAACTGCAAATGACTTCCAACAGGCTTGGAAAATTGTGTTCTATATCTCGGCCAAACAGACTCCCCGGAGGTTGAGCTTTCAGAAGTAAGTTTAACTCTAAGGGAGGAAGCAGCAGAATGTGCCTCTCACATCTAGCCTGTAGGAATTCAGGTTGGCAAGTTCTATGGGGAAGCCCATTGGCGCCTTCGTTGGAAACGGCCTGGGAGATTTCAGTTTCAAAATCTCTGTGAAAAAGCATCAGAGAAGCTTCCCCGTTTAGAATCCAGCATATCTCACTGAACCGAAGAAGTGGTAGTTAGAAGGGAGTTAGAGCTGCAAGCAGTTTGCTTTGGGAAATTAGACGCGAAATGACACTGCAAAGGACTTCCAACAGGCTTGGAAAAGTGTGTTTTATATCTCTGCCAAACAGACTCCCCGGAGGTTGAGCTTTCAGAAGCTAGTTTAACTCTAAGGGAGGAAGCAGCAGAATGTGCCTCTCACATCTAGCCTGTAGGAATTCAGGTTGGCAAGTTCTATGGGGAAGCCCATTGGCGCCTTCGTTGGAAACGGGTTTGGAAATTTCAGTTTCAAAATCTCTGTGAAAAAGCGTCAGAGAAGATTCCCCGTTTAGAATCCAGCATAACTCACTGAACCGAAGAAGTGGTAGTTACAAGGGAGTTAGAGCTGCAAGCAGTTTGGTTTGGGAAATTAGACGCGAAATGACACTGCAAATGCCTTCCAACAGGCTTGGAAAAGTGTGTTCTATATCTCTGCCAAACAGACTCCCCGGAGGTTGAGCTTTCAGAAGCAAGTTTAACTCTTAGGGTGGAAGCAGCAGAATGTGCCTCTCACATCTAGCCTGTAGGAATTCAGGTTGGCAAGTTCTATGGGGAAGCCCATTGCTGCCTAAGGTGGAAACGGCCTGGGAGATTTCAGTTTCAAAATCTCTGTGAAAAAGCGTCAGAGAAGCTTCTCCGTTTAGAATCCAGCATATCTCAAAGAACCGAACAAGTGGTAGTTAGAATGCAGTTAGTGCTGCAAGCAGTTTGGTTTGGGAAATTAGACGCGAAATGAAACTGCAAATGCCTTCCAACAGGGTTGGAAAAGTGTGTTCTATAACTCTGCCAAACAGACTCCCCGGAGATTGAGCTTTCAGAAGCTAGTTTAACTCTAAGGGTGGAAGCAGCAGAATGTGCCTCTCACATCTAGCCTGTAGGAATTCAGGTTGGCAAGTTTTATGGGGAAGCCCATTGGCGCCTTCGTTGGAAACGGGTTAGGAAATTTCAGTTTCAAAATCTCTGTGAAAAAGCGTCAGAGAAGCTTCCCCGTTTAGAATCCAGCATATATCACTGAACCGAAGAAGTGGTAGTTAGAAGGGAGTTAGAGCTGCAAGCAGTTTGGTTTGGGAAATTAGACGCGAAATCACATTGCAAATGCCTTCCAACAGGCTTGGAAAAGTGTGTTCTATATCTCTGCCAAACAAACTCCCTGGAGGTTGAGCTTTCAGAAGCAAGTTTAACTCTAAGGGAGGAAGCAGCAGAATGTGCCTCTCACATCTAGCCTGTAGGAATTCAGGTTGGCAAGTTCTATGGGGAAGCCCACTGCTGCCTATGCTGCAAACGGCATGGGAGATTTCGGTTTCAAAATCTCTGTGAAAAAGCATCAGAGAAGCTTCCCCATTTAGAATCCAGCATATCTCACTGATTCGAAGAAGTGGTAGTTAGAAGGGAGTTAGAGCTGCAAGCAGTTTGGTTTGGGAAATTAGAAGCGAAATGACACTGCAAAGGCCTTCCAACAGGCTTGGAAAAGTGTGTTCTATATCTCTGCCAAACAGACTCCCCGGAGGTTGAGCTTTCAGAAGATAGTTTAACTCTAAGGGAGGAAGCAGAAGAATGTGCCTCTCACATCTAGCCTGTAGGAATTCAGGTTGGCAAGTTCTATGGGGAAGCCCATTGGCGCCTTCGTTGGAAACGGCCTGGGAGATTTCAGTTTCAAAATCTCTGTGAAAAAGCATCAGAGAAGCTTCCCCGTTTAGAATCCAGCATATCTCACTGAACCGAAGAAGTGGTAGTTCGAAGGGAGTTAGAGCTGCAAGCAGTTTGGTTTGGGAAATTAGATGCGAAATCACACTGCAAAGGCCTTCCAACAGGCTTGGAAAAGTGTGTTCTATATCTCTGCCAAACAGACTCCCCGGAGGTTGAGCTATCAGAAGCAAGCTTAACTCTTAGGGTGGGAGCAGCAGAATGTGCCTCTCACATCTAGCCTGTAGGAATTCAGGTTCGCAAGTTCTATGGGGAAGGTCATTGCTGCCTATGGTGGAAACGGCCTGGGAGATTTCAGTTTCAAAATCTCTGTGAAAAAGCGTCAGAGAAGCTTCTCCATTTAGAATCCAGCATATCTCACTGAACCGAAGAAGTGGTAGTTAGAAGGGAGTTAGAGCTGCAAGCAGTTTGCTTTGGGAAATTAGACGCGAAATGACACTGCAAAGGACTTCCAACAGGCTTGGAAAAGTGTGTTTTATATCTCTGCCAAACAGACTCCCCGGAGGTTGAGCTTTCAGAAGCTAGTTTAACTCTAAGGGAGGAAGCAGCAGAATGTGCCTCTCACATCTAGCCTGTAGGAATTCAGGTTGGCAAGTTCTATGGGGAAGCCCATTGGCGCCTTCGTTGGAAACGGGTTTGGAAATTTCAGTTTCAAAATCTCTGTGAAAAAGCGTCAGAGAAGATTCCCCGTTTAGAATCCAGCATAACTCACTGAACCGAAGAAGTGGTAGTTACAAGGGAGTTAGAGCTGCACGCAGTTTGGTTTGGGAAATTAGACGCGAAATGACACTGCAAATGCCTTCCAACAGGGTTGGAAAAGTGTGTTCTATAACTCTGCCAAACAGACTCCCCGGAGATTGAGCTTTCAGAAGCTAGTTTAACTCTAAGGGAGGAAGCAGCAGAATGTGCCTCTCACATCTAGCCTGTAGGAATTCAGGTTGGCAAGTTCTATGAGGAAACCCATTGCTGCCTATGGTGGAAACGGCCTGGGAGATTTCAGTTTCAAAATCTCTGAGAAAAAGCGTCAGAGAAGCTTCTCCGTTTAGAATCCAGCAAATCTCACTGAACCGAAGAAGTGGTAGTTAGAAGGGAGTTAGAGCTGCAAGCAGTTTGCTTTGGGAAATTAGACGCGAAATGACACTGCAAAGGACTTCCAACAGGCTTGGAAAAGTGTGTTTTATATCTCTGCCAAACAGACTCCCCGGAGGTTGAGCTTTCAGAAGCTAGTTTAACTCTAAGGGAGGAAGCAGCAGAATGTGCCTCTCACATCTAGCCTGTAGGAATTCAGGTTGGCAAGTTCTATGGGGAAGCCCATTGGCGCCTTCGTTGGAAACGGGTTAGGAAATTTCAGTTTCAAAATCTCTGTGAAAAAGCGTCAGAGAAGCTTCCCCGTTTAGAATCCAGCATATATCACTGAACCGAAGAAGTGGTAGTTAGAAGGGAGTTAGAGCTGCAAGCAGTTTGGTTTGGGAAATTAGACGTGAAATGACACTGCAAATGCCTTCCAACAGGCTTGGAAAAGTGTGTTCTATATATCTGCCAAACAGACTCCCCGGAGGTTGAGCTTTCAGAAGCTAGTTTAACTCTAAGGGAGGAAGCAGCAGAATGTGCCTCTCACATCTAGCCTGTAGGAATTCAGGTTGGCAAGTTCTATGGGGAAGCCCATTGCTGCCTAAGGTGGAAACGGCATGGGAGATTTCAGTTTCAAAATCTCTGTGAAAAAGCGTCAGAGAAGCTTCTCCGTTTAGAATCCAGCATATCTCACTGAACCGAAGAAGTGGTAGTTACAAGGGAGTTAGAGCTGCAAGCAGTTTGCTTTGGGAAATTAGACGCGAAATCACATTGCAAATGCCTTCCAACAGGCTTGGAAAAGTGTGTTCTATATCTCTGCCAAACAAACTCCCTGGAGGTTGAGCTTTCAGAAGCAAGTTTAACTCTAAGAGAGGAAGCAGCAGAATGTGCCTCTCACATCTAGCCTGTAGGAATTCAGGTTGGCAAGTTCTATGGGGAAGCCCATTGCTGCCTATGCTGGAAACGGAATGGGAGATTTCGGTTTCAAAATCTCTGAGAAAAAGCATCAGAGAAGCTTCCCCATTTAGAATCCAGCATATCTCACTGATTCGAAGAAGTGGTTGTTAGAAGGGAGTTAGAGCTGCAAGCAGTTTGGTTTGGGAAATTAGACGCGAAATGAAACTGCAAATGACTTCCAACAGGCTTGGAAAATTGTGTTCTATATCTCGGCCAAACAGACTCCCCGTAGGTTGAGCTTTCAGAAGCAAGTTTAACTCTAAGGGAGGAAGCAGCAGAATGTGCCTCTCACATCTAGCCTGTAGGAATTCAGGTTGGCAAGTTCTATGGGGAAGCCCACTGCTGCCTATGCTGCAAACGGCATGGGAGATTTCGGTTTCAAAATCTCTGTGAAAAAGCATCAGAGAAGCTTCCCCATTTAGAATCCAGCATATCTCACTGATTCGAAGAAGTGGTAGTTAGAAGGGAGTTAGAGCTGCAAGCAGTTTGGTTTGGGAAATTAGAAGCGAAATGACACTGCAAAGGCCTTCCAACAGGCTTGGAAAAGTGTGTTCTATATCTCTGCCAAACAGACTCCCCGGAGGTTGAGCTTTCAGAAGATAGTTTAACTCTAAGGGAGGAAGCAGCAGAATGTACCTCTCACATCTAGCCTGTAGGAATTCAGGTTGGCAAGTTCTATGAGGAAGCCCATTGCTGCCTATGGTGGAAACGGCCTGGGAGATTTCAGTTTCAAAATCTCTGTGAAAAAGCGTCAGAGAAGCTTCTCCGTTTAGAATCCAGCATATCTCACTGAACTGAAGAAGTGGTAGTTAGAAGGGAGTTAGAGCTGCAAGCAGTTTGGTTTGGGAAATTAGACGCGAAATGAAACTGCAAAGGCCTTCCAACAGACTTGGAAAGGTGTGTTCTATATCTCTGCCAAACAGACTCCCCGGAGGTTGAGCTTTCAGAAGCTAGTTTAACTCTAAGGGAGGAAGCAGCAGAATGTGCCTCTCACATCTAGCCTGTAGGAATTCAGGTTGGCAAGTTCTATGGGGAAGCCCATTGGCGCCTTCGTTGGAAACGGCCTGGGAGATTTCAGTTTCAAAATCTCTGTGAAAAAGCATCAGAGAAGCTTCCCCGTTTAGAATCCAGCAAATCTCACTGAACCGAAGAAGTGGTAGTTAGAAGGGAGTTAGAGCTGCAAGCAGTTTGCTTTGGGAAATTAGACGCGAAATGACACTGCAAAGGACTTCCAACAGGCTTGGGAAAGTGTGTTCTATAACTCTGCCAAACAGACTCCCCGGAGGTTGAGCTATCAGAAGCAAGTTTAACTCTTAGGGTGGGAGCAGCAGAATGTGCCTCTCACATCTAGCCTGTAGGAATTCAGGTTCGCAAGTTCTATGGGGAAGGTCATTGCTGCCTATGGTGGAAACGGCCTGGGAGATTTCAGTTTCAAAATCTCTGTGAAAAAGCGTCAGAGAAGCTTCTCCATTTAGAATCCAGCATATCTCACTGAACCGAAGAAGTGGTAGTTAGAAGGGAGTTAGAGCTGCAAGCAGTATGCTTTGGGAAATTAGACGCGAAATGACACTGCAAAGGACTTCCAACAGGCTTGGAAAAGTGTGTTTTATATCTCTGCCAAACAGACTCCCCGGAGGTTGAGCTTTCAGAAGCTAGTTTAACCCTAAGGGAGGAAGCAGCAGAATGTGCCTCTCACATCTAGCCTGTAGGAATTCAGGTTGGCAAGTTCTATGGGGAAGCCCATTGGCGCCTTCGTTGGAAACGGGTTTGGAAATTTCAGTTTCAAAATCTCTGTGAAAAAGCGTCAGAGAACATTCCCCGTTTAGAATCCAGCATAACTCACTGAACCGAAGAAGTGGTAGTTACAAGGGAGTTAGAGCTGCACGCAGTTTGGTTTGGGAAATTAGACGCGAAATGACACTGCAAAGGCCTTCCAACAGGCTTGGAAAAGTGTGTTCTATATCTCTGCCAAACAGACTCCCCGGAGATTGAGCTTTCAGAAGCTAGTTTAACTCTAAGGGAGGAAGCAGCAGAATGTGCCTCTCACATCTAGCCTGTAGGAATTCAGGTTGGCAAGTTCTATGAGGAAACCCATTGCTGCCTATGGTGGAAACGGCCTGGGAGATTTCAGTTTCAAAATCTCTGTGAAAAAGCGTCAGAGAAGCTTCTCCGTTTAGAATCCAGCAAATCTCACTGAACCGAAGAAGTGGTAGTTAGAAGGGAGTTAGAGCTGCAAGCAGTTTGCTTTGGGAAATTAGACGCGAAATGACACTGCAAAGGACTTCCAACAGGCTTGGAAATTGTGTTTTATATCTCTGCCAAACAGACTCCCCGGAGGTTGAGCTTTCAGAAGCTAGTTTAACTCTAAGGGAGGAAGCAGCAGAATGTGCCTCTCACATCTAGCCTGTAGGAATTCAGGTTGGCAAGTTCTATTGGGAAGCCCATTGGCGCCTTCGTTGGAAACGGGTTAGGAAATTTCAGTTTCAAAATCTCTGTGAAAAAGCGTCAGAGAAGCTTCCCCGTTTAGAATCCAGCATATATCACTGAACCGAAGAAGTGGTAGTTAGAAGGGAGTTAGAGCTGCAAGCAGTTTGGTTTGGGAAATTAGACGTGAAATGACACTGCAAATGCCTTCCAACAGGCTTGGAAAAGTGTCTTCTATATATCTGCCAAACAGACTCCCCGGAGGTTGAGCTTTCAGAAGCTAGTTTAACTCTAAGGGAGGAAGCAGCAGAATGTGCCTCTCACATCTAGCCTGTAGGAATTCAGGTTGGCAAGTTCTATGGGGAAGCCCATTGCTGCCTATGGTGGAAACGGCATGGGAGATTTCAGTTTCAAGATCTCTGTGAAAAAGCGTCAGAGAAGCTTCTCCGTTTAGAATCCAGCATATCTCACTGAACCGAAGAAGTGGTAGTTACAAGGGAGTTAGAGCTGCAAGCAGTTTGGTTTGGGAAATTAGACGCGAAATCACATTGCAAATGCCTTCCAACAGGCTTGGAAAAGTGTGTTCTATATCTCTGCCAAACAAACTCCCTGGAGGTTGAGCTTTCAGAAGCAAGTTTAACTCTAAGGGAGGAAGCAGCAGAATGTGCCTCTCACATCTAGCCTGTAGGAATTCAGGTTGGCAAGTTCTATGGGGAAGCCCATTGCTGCCTATGGTGGAAACGGAATGACAGATTTCGGTTTCAAAATCTCTGAGAAAAAGCATCAGAGAAGCTTCCCCATTTAGAATCCAGCATATCTCACTGATTCGAAGAAGTGGTAGTTAGAAGGGAGTTAGAGCTGCAAGCAGTTTGGTTTGGGAAATTAGACGCGAAATGAAACTGCAAATGACTTCCAACAGGCTTGGAAAATTGTGTTCTATATCTCGGCCAAACAGACTCCCCGTAGGTTGAGCTTTCAGAAGCAAGTTTAACTCTAAGGGAGGAAGCAGCAGAATGTGCCTCTCACATCTAGCCTGTAGGAATTCAGGTTGGCAAGTTCTATGGGGAAGCCCATTGGCGCCTTCGTTGGAAACGGCCTGGGAGATTTCAGTTTCAAAATCTCTGTGAAAAAGCATCAGAGAAGCTTCCCCGTTTAGAATCCAGCATATCTCACTGAACCGAAGAAGTGGTAGTTAGAAGGGAGTTAGAGCTGCAAGCAGTTTGGTTTGGGAAATTAGATGCGAAATCACACTGCAAAGGCCTTCCAACAGGCTTGGAAAAGTGTGTTCTATATCTCTGCCAAACAGACTCCCCGGAGGTTGAGCTATCAGAAGCAAGTTTAACTCTTAGTGTGGGAGCAGCAGAATGTGCCTCTCACATCTAGCCTGTAGGAATTCAGGTTCGCAAGTTCTATGGGGAAGCTCATTGCTGCCTATGGTGGAAACGGCCTGGGAGATTTCAGTTTCAAAATCTCTGTGAAAAAGCGTCAGAGAAGCTTCTCCATTTAGAATCCAGCATATCTCACTGAACCGAAGAAGTGGTAGTTAGAAGGGAGTTAGAGCTGCAAGCAGTTTGCTTTGGGAAATTAGACGCGAAATGACACTGCAAAGGACTTCCAACAGGCTTGGAAAAGTGTGTTTTATATCTCTGCCAAACAGACTCCCCGGAGGTTGAGCTTTCAGAAGCTAGTTTAACTCTAAGGGAGGAAGCAGCAGAATGTGCCTCTCACATCTAGCCTGTAGGAATTCAGGTTGGCAAGTTCTATGGGGAAGCCCATTGGCGCCTTCGTTGGAAACGGGTTTGGAAATTTCAGTTTCAAAATCTCTGTGAAAAAGCGTCAGAGAAGATTCCCCGTTTAGAATCCAGCATAACTCACTGAACCGAAGAAGTGGTAGTTACAAGGGAGTTAGAGCTGCAAGCAGTTTGGTTTGGGAAATTAGACGCGAAATGACACTGCAAAGGCCTTCCAACAGGCTTGGAAAAGTGTGTTCTATATCTCTGCCAAACAGACTCCCCGGAGGTGGAGCTTTCAGAAGCAAGTTTAACTCTTAGGGTGGAAGCAGCAGAATGTGCCTCTCACATCTAGCCTGTAGGAATTCAGGTTGGCAAGTTCTATGGGGAAGCCCATTGCTGCCTAAAGTGGAAACGGCCTGGGAGATTTCAGTTTCAAAATCTCTGTGAAAAAGCGTCAGAGAAGCTTCTCCGTTTAGAATCCAGCATATCTCACAGAACCGAACAAGTGGTAGTTAGAATGCAGTTAGTGCTGCAAGCAGATTGGTTTGGGAAATTAGACGCGAAATGAAACTGCAAATGCCTTCCAACAGGCTTGGAAAAGTGTGTTCTATAACTCTGCCAAACAGACTCCCCGGAGATTGAGCTTTCAGAAGCTAGTTTAACTCTAAGGGTGGAAGCAGCAGAATGTGCCTCTCACATCTAGCCTGTAGGAATTCAGGTTGGCAAGTTCTATGGGGAAGCCCATTGGCGCCTTCGTTGGAAACGGGTTAGGAAATTTCAGTTTCAAAATCTCTGTGAAAAAGCGTCAGAGAAGCTTCCCCGTTTAGAATCCAGCATATATCACTGAACCGAAGAAGTGGTAGTTAGAAGGGAGTTAGAGCTGCAAGCAGTTTGGTTTGGGAAATTAGACGCGAAATCACATTGCAAATGCCTTCCAACAGGCTTGGAAAAGTGTGTTCTATATCTCTGCCAAACAAACTCCCTGGAGGTTGAGCTTTCAGAAGCAAGTTTAACTCTAAGGGAGGAAGCAGCAGAATGTGCCTCTCACATCTAGCCTGTAGGAATTCAGGTTCGCAAGTTCTATGGGGAAGGTCATTGCTGCCTATGGTGGAAACGGCCTGGGAGATTTCAGTTTCAAAATCTCTGTGAAAAAGCGTCAGAGAAGCTTCTCCATTTAGAATCCAGCATATCTCACTGAACCGAAGAAGTGGTAGTTAGAAGGGAGTTAGAGCTGCAAGCAGTTTGCTTTGGGAAATTAGACGCGAAATGACACTGCAAAGGACTTCCAACAGGCTTGGAAAAGTGTGTTTTATATCTCTGCCAAACAGACTCCCCGGAGGTTGAGCTTTCAGAAGCTAGTTTAACTCTAAGGGAGGAAGCAGCAGAACGTGCCTCTCACATCTAGCCTGTAGGAATTCAGGTTGGCAAGTTCTATGGGGAAGCCCATTGGCGCCTTCGTTGGAAACGGGTTTGGAAATTTCAGTTTCAAAATCTCTGTGAAAAAGCGTCAGAGAAGATTCCCCGTTTAGAATCCAGCATAACTCACTGAACCGAAGAAGTGGTAGTTACAAGGGAGTTAGAGCTGCACGCAGTTTGGTTTGGGAAATTAGACGCGAAATGACACTGCAAATGCCTTCCAACAGGGTTGGAAAAGTGTGTTCTATAACTCTGCCAAACAGACTCCCCGGAGATTGAGCTTTCAGAAGCTAGTTTAACTCTAAGGGAGGAAGCAGCAGAATGTGCCTCTCACATCTAGCCTGTAGGAATTCAGGTTGGCAAGTTCTATGAGGAAACCCATTGCTGCCTATGGTGGAAACGGCCTGGGAGATTTCAGTTTCAAAATCTCTGTGAAAAAGCGTCAGAGAAGCTTCTCCGTTTAGAATCCAGCAAATCTCACTGAACCGAAGAAGTGGTAGTTAGAAGGGAGTTAGAGCTGCAAGCAGTTTGCTTTGGGAAATTAGACGCGAAATGACACTGCAAAGGACTTCCAACAGGCTTGGAAAAGTGTGTTTTATATCTCTGCCAAACAGACTCCCCGGAGGTTGAGCTTTCAGAAGCTAGTTTAACTCTAAGGGAGGAAGCAGCAGAATGTGCCTCTCACATCTAGCCTGTAGGAATTCAGGTTGGCAAGTTCTATGGGGAAGCCCATTGCTGCCTATGGTGGAAACGGCATGGGAGATTTCAGTTTCAAAATCTCTGTGAAAAAGCGTCAGAGAAGCTCCTCCGTTTAGAATCCAGCATATCTCACTGAACCGAAGAAGTGGTAGTTACAAGGGAGTTAGAGCTGCAAGCAGTTTGGTTTGGGAAATTAGACGCGAAATCACA
This sequence comes from Cynocephalus volans, assembly GCF_027409185.1. Lineage (NCBI taxonomy): Eukaryota > Metazoa > Chordata > Mammalia > Dermoptera > Cynocephalidae > Cynocephalus > Cynocephalus volans. Next base: position 492,388 of record NW_026902403.1, read on the forward strand.
TTGCAAATGCCTTCCAACAGGCTTGGAAAAGTGTGTTCTATATCTCTGCCAAACAAACTCCCTGGAGGTTGAGCTTTCAGAAGCAAGTTTAACTCTAAGAGAGGAAGCAGCAGAATGTGCCTCTCACATCTAGCCTGTAGGAATTCAGGTTGGCAAGTTCTATGGGGAAGCCCATTGCTGCCTATGCTGGAAACGGAATGGGAGATTTCGGTTTCAAAATCTCTGAGAAAAAGCATCAGAGAAGCTTCCCCATTTAGAATCCAGCATATCTCACTGATTCGAAGAAGTGGTTGTTAGAAGGGAGTTAGAGCTGCAAGCAGTTTGGTTTGGGAAATTAGACGCGAAATGAAACTGCAAATGACTTCCAACAGGCTTGGAAAATTGTGTTCTATATCTCGGCCAAACAGACTCCCCGTAGGTTGAGCTTTCAGAAGCAAGTTTAACTCTAAGGGAGGAAGCAGCAGAATGTGCCTCTCACATCTAGCCTGTAGGAATTCAGGTTGGCAAGTTCTATGGGGAAGCCCATTGGCGCCTTCGTTGGAAACGGGTTTGGAAATTTCAGTTTCAAAATCTCTGTGAAAAAGCGTCAGAGAAGATTCCCCGTTTAGAATCCAGCATAACTCACTGAACCGAAGAAGTGGTAGTTACAAGGGAGTTAGAGCTGCAAGCAGTTTGGTTTGGGAAATTAGATGCGAAATGACACTGCAAAGGCCTTCCAACAGGCTTGGAAAAGTGTATTCTATATCTCTGCCAAACAGACTCCCCGGAGATTGAGCTTTCAGAAGCAAGTTTAACTCTTAGGGTGGAAGCAGCAGAATGTGCCTCTCACATCTAGCCTGTAGGAATTCAGTTTGGCAAGTTCTATGGGGAAGCCCATTGCTGCCTAAGGTGGAAACGGCCTGGGAGATTTCAGTTTCAAAATCTCTGTGAAAAAGCGTCAGAGAAGCTTCTCCGTTTAGAATCCAGCATATCTCACAGAACCGAACAAGTGGTAGTTAGAATGCAGTTAGTGCTGCAAGCAGTTTGGTTTGGGAAATTAGACGCGAAATGAAACTGCAAATGCCTTCCAACAGGGTTGGAAAAGTGTGTTCTATAACTCTGCCAAACAGACACCCCGGAGATTGAGCTTTCAGAAGCTAGTTTAACTCTAAGGGTGGAAGCAGCAGAATGTGCCTCTCACATCTAGCCTGTAGGAATTCAGGTTGGCAAGTTCTATGGGGAAGCCCATTGGCGCCTTCGTTGGAAACGGGTTTGGAAATTTCAGTTTCAAAATCTCTGTGAAAAAGCGTCAGAGAAGCTTCCCCGTTTAGAATCCAGCATATATCACTGAACCGAAGAAGTGGTAGTTAGAAGGGAGTTAGAGCTGCAAGCAGTTTGGTTTGGGAAATTAGACGCGAAATCACATTGCAAATGCCTTCCAACAGGCTTGGAAAAGTGTGTTCTATATCTCTGCCAAACAAACTCCCTGGAGGTTGAGCTTTCAGAAGCAAGTTTAACTCTAAGGGAGGAAGCAGCAGAATGTGCCTCTCACATCTAGCCTGTAGGAATTCAGGTTGGCAAGTTCTATGGGGAAGCCCACTGCTGCCTATGCTGCAAACGGCATGGGAGATTTCGGTTTCAAAATCTCTGTGAAAAAGCATCAGAGAAGCTTCCCCATTTAGAATCCAGCATATCTCACTGATTCGAAGAAGTGGTAGTTAGAAGGGAGTTAGAGCTGCAAGCAGTTTGGTTTGGGAAATTAGAAGCGAAATGACACTGCAAAGGCCTTCCAACAGGCTTGGAAAAGTGTGTTCTATATCTCTGCCAAACAGACTCCCCGGAGGTTGAGCTTTCAGAAGATAGTTTAACTCTAAGGGAGGAAGCAGCAGAATGTACCTCTCACATCTAGCCTGTAGGAATTCAGGTTGGCAAGTTCTATGAGGAAGCCCATTGCTGCCTATGGTGGAAACGGCATGGGAGATTTCAGTTTCAAAATCTCTGTGAAAAAGCGTCAGAGAAGCTTCTCCGTTTAGAATCCAGCATATCTCACTGAACTGAAGAAGTGGTAGTTAGAAGGGAGTTAGAGCTGCAAGCAGTTTGGTTTGGGAAATTAGACGCGAAATGAAACTGCAAAGGCCTTCCAACAGACTTGGAAAGGTGTGTTCTATATCTCTGCCAAACAGACTCCCCGGAGGTTGAGCTTTCAGAAGCTAGTTTAACTCTAAGGGAGGAAGCAGCAGAATGTGCCTCTCACATCTAGCCTGTAGGAATTCAGGTTGGCAAGTTCTATGGGGAAGCCCATTGGCGCCTTCGTTGGAAACGGCCTGGGAGATTTCAGTTTCAAAATCTCTGTGAAAAAGCATCAGAGAAGCTTCCCCGTTTAGAATCCAGCAAATCTCACTGAACCGAAGAAGTGGTAGTTAGAAGGGAGTTAGAGCTGCAAGCAGTTTGCTTTGGGAAATTAGACGCGAAATGACACTGCAAAGGACTTCCAACAGGCTTGGAAAAGTGTGTTCTATAACTCTGCCAAACAGACTCCCCGGAGGTTGAGCTATCAGAAGCAAGTTTAACTCTTAGGGTGGGAGCAGCAGAATGTGCCTCTCACATCTAGCCTGTAGGAATTCAGGTTCGCAAGTTCTATGGGGAAGGTCATTGCTGCCTATGGTGGAAACGGCCTGGGAGATTTCAGTTTCAAAATCTCTGTGAAAAAGCGTCAGAGAAGCTTCTCCATTTAGAATCCAGCATATCTCACTGAACCGAAGAAGTGGTAGTTAGAAGGGAGTTAGAGCTGCAAGCAGTATGCTTTGGGAAATTAGACGCGAAATGACACTGCAAAGGACTTCCAACAGGCTTGGAAAAGTGTGTTTTATATCTCTGCCAAACAGACTCCCCGGAGGTTGAGCTTTCAGAAGCTAGTTTAACCCTAAGGGAGGAAGCAGCAGAATGTGCCTCTCACATCTAGCCTGTAGGAATTCAGGTTGGCAAGTTCTATGGGGAAGCCCATTGGCGCCTTCGTTGGAAACGGGTTTGGAAATTTCAGTTTCAAAATCTCTGTGAAAAAGCGTCAGAGAACATTCCCCGTTTAGAATCCAGCATAACTCACTGAACCGAAGAAGTGGTAGTTACAAGGGAGTTAGAGCTGCACGCAGTTTGGTTTGGGAAATTAGACGCGAAATGACACTGCAAAGGCCTTCCAACAGGCTTGGAAAAGTGTGTTCTATATCTCTGCCAAACAGACTCCCCGGAGGTTGAGCTTTCAGAAGCAAGTTTAACTCTTAGGGTGGAAGCAGCAGAATGTGCCTCTCACATCTAGCCTGTAGGAATTCAGGTTGGCAAGTTCTATGGGGAAGCCCATTGCTGCCTATGGTGGAAACGGCCTGGGAGATTTCAGTTTCAAAATCTCTGTGAAAAAGCGTCAGAGAAGCTTCTCCGTTTAGAATCCAGCATATCTCACCGAACCGAACAAGTGGTAGTTAGAATGCAGTTAGAGCTGCAAGCAGTTTGGTTTGGGAAATTAGACGCGAAATGAAACTGCAAATGCCTTCCAACAGGCTTGGAAAAGTGTGTTCTATAACTCTGCCAAACAGACTCCCCGGAGATTGAGCTTTCAGAAGCTAGTTTAACTCTAAGGGAGGAAGCAGCAGAATGTGCCTCTCACATCTAGCCTGTAGGAATTCAGGTTGGCAAGTTCTATGAGGAAACCCATTGCTGCCTATGGTGGAAACGGCCTGGGAGATTTCAGTTTCAAAATCTCTGTGAAAAAGCGTCAGAGAAGCTTCTCCGTTTAGAATCCAGCAAATCTCACTGAACCGAAGAAGTGGTAGTTAGAAGGGAGTTAGAGCTGCAAGCAGTTTGCTTTGGGAAATTAGACGCGAAATGACACTGCAAAGGACTTCCAACAGGCTTGGAAATTGTGTTTTATATCTCTGCCAAACAGACTCCCCGGAGGTTGAGCTTTCAGAAGCTAGTTTAACTCTAAGGGAGGAAGCAGCAGAATGTGCCTCTCACATCTAGCCTGTAGGAATTCAGGTTGGCAAGTTCTATTGGGAAGCCCATTGGCGCCTTCGTTGGAAACGGGTTAGGAAATTTCAGTTTCAAAATCTCTGTGAAAAAGCGTCAGAGAAGCTTCCCCGTTTAGAATCCAGCATATATCACTGAACCGAAGAAGTGGTAGTTAGAAGGGAGTTAGAGCTGCAAGCAGTTTGGTTTGGGAAATTAGACGTGAAATGACACTGCAAATGCCTTCCAACAGGCTTGGAAAAGTGTGTTCTATATATCTGCCAAACAGACTCCCCGGAGGTTGAGCTTTCAGAAGCTAGTTTAACTCTAAGGGAGGAAGCAGCAGAATGTGCCTCTCACATCTAGCCTGTAGGAATTTAGGTTGGCAAGTTCTATGGGGAAGGCCATTGCTGCCTATGGTGGAAACGGCATGGGAGATTTCAGTTTCAAAATCTCTGTGAAAAAGCGCCAGAGAAGCTTCCCCGTTTAGAATCCAGCATATCTCACTGAACCGAAGAAGTGGTAGTTAGAAGGGAGTTAGAGCTGCAAGCAGTTTGGTTTGGGAAATTAGACGCGAAATGACACTGCAAAGGCCTTCCAACAGGCTTGGAAAATTGTGTTCTATATCACGGCCAAACAGACTCCCCGGAGGTTGAGCTTTCAGAAGCAAGTTTAACTCTAAGGGAGGAAGCAGCAGAATGTGCCTCTCACATCTAGCCTGTAGGAATTCAGGTTCGCAAGTTCTATGGGGAAGCTCATTGCTGCCTATGGTGGAAACGGCCTGGGAGATTTCAGTTTCAAAATCTCTGTGAAAAAGCGTCAGAGAAGCTTCTCCATTTAGAATCCAGCATATCTCACTGAACCGAAGAAGTGGTAGTTAGAAGGGAGTTAGAGCTGCAAGCAGTTTGCTTTGGGAAATTAGACGCGAAATGACACTGCAAAGGACTTCCAACAGGCTTGGAAAAGTGTGTTTTATATCTCTGCCAAACAGACTCCCCGGAGGTTGAGCTTTCAGAAGCTAGTTTAACTCTAAGGGAGGAAGCAGCAGAATGTGCCTCTCACATCTAGCCTGTAGGAATTCAGGTTGGCAAGTTCTATGGGGAAGCCCATTGGCGCCTTCGTTGGAAACGGGTTTGGAAATTTCAGTTTCAAAATCTCTGTGAAAAAGCGTCAGAGAAGATTCCCCGTTTAGAATCCAGCATAACTCACTGAACCGAAGAAATGGTAGTTACAAGGGAGTTAGAGCTGCAACCAGTTTGGTTTGGGAAATTAGACGCGAAATGACACTGCAAAGGCATTCCAACAGGCTTGGAAAAGTGTGTTCTATATCTCTGCCAAACAGACTCCCCGGAGGTTGAGCTTTCAGAAGCAAGTTTAACTCTTAGGGTGGAAGCAGCAGAATGTGCCTCTCACATCTAGCCTGTAGGAATTCAGGTTGGCAAGTTCTATGGGGAAGCCCATTGCTGCCTAAGGTGGAAACGGCCTGGGAGATTTCAGTTTCAAAATCTCTGTGAAAAAGCGTCAGAGAAGCTTCTCCGTTTAGAATCCAGCATATCTCACAGAACCGAACAAGTGGTAGTTAGAATGCAGTTAGTGCTGCAAGCAGTTTGGTTTGGGAAATTAGACGCGAAATGAAACTGCAAATGCCTTCCAACAGGCTTGGAAAAGTGTGTTCTATATCTCTGCCAAACAGACTCCCTGGAAGTTGAGCTTTCAGAAGCAAGTTTAACTCTAAGGGAGGAAGCAGCAGAATGTGCCTCTCACATCTAGCCTGTAGGAATTCAGGTTGGCAAGTTCTATGGGGAAGCCCACTGCTGCCTATGCTGCAAACGGCATGGGAGATTTCGGTTTCAAAATCTCTGTGAAAAAGCATCAGAGAACCTTCCCCATTTAGAATCCAGCATATCTCACTGATTCGAAGAAGTGGTAGTTAGAAGGGAGTTAGAGCTGCAAGCAGTTTGGTTTGGGAAATTAGAAGCGAAATGACACTGCAAAGGCCTTCCAACAGGCTTGGAAAAGTGTGTTCTATATCTCTGCCAAACAGACTCCCCGGAGGTTGAGCTTTCAGAGGCTAGTTTAACTCTAAGGGAGGAAGCAGAAGAATGTGCCTCTCACATCTAGCCTGTAGGAATTCAGGTTGGCAAGTTCTATGGGGAAGCCCATTGCTGCCTATGGTGGAAACGGCATGGGAGATTTCAGTTTCAAGATCTCTGTGAAAAAGCGTCAGAGAAGCTTCTCCGTTTAGAATCCAGCATATCTCACTGAACCGAAGAAGTGGTAGTTACAAGGGAGTTAGAGCTGCAAGCAGTTTGGTTTGGGAAATTAGACGCGAAATCACATTGCAAATGCCTTCCAACAGGCTTGGAAAAGTGTGTTCTATATCTCTGCCAAACAAACTCCCTGGAGGTTGAGCTTTCAGAAGCAAGTTTAATTCTAAGGGAGGAAGCAGCAGAATGTGCCTCTCACATCTAGCCTGTAGGAATTCAGGTTGGCAAGTTCTATGGGGAAGCCCATTGCTGCCTATGGTGGAAACGGAATGACAGATTTCGGTTTCAAAATCTCTGAGAAAAAGCATCAGAGAAGCTTCCCCATTTAGAATCCAGCATATCTCACTGATTCGAAGAAGTGGTAGTTAGAAGGGAGTTAGAGCTGCAAGCAGTTCGGTTTGGGAAATTAGACGCGAAATGAAACTGCAAATGACTTCCAACAGGCTTGGAAAATTGTGTTCTATATCTCGGCCAAACAGACTCCCCGTAGGTTGAGCTTTCAGAAGCAAGTTTAACTCTAAGGGAGGAAGCAGCAGAATGTGCCTCTCACATCTAGCCTGTAGGAATTCAGGTTGGCAAGTTCTATGGGGAAGCCCATTGGCGCCTTCGTTGGAAACGGCCTGGGAGATTTCAGTTTCAAAATCTCTGTGAAAAAGCATCAGAGAAGCTTCCCCGTTTAGAATCCAGCATATCTCACTGAACCGAAGAAGTGGTAGTTAGAAGGGAGTTAGAGCTGCAAGCAGTTTGGTTTGGGAAATTAGATGCGAAATCACACTGCAAAGGCCTTCCAACAGGCTTGGAAAAGTGTGTTCTATATCTCTGCCAAACAGACTCCCCGGAGGTTGAGCTATCAGAAGCAAGTTTAACTCTTAGTGTGGGAGCAGCAGAATGTGCCTCTCACATCTAGCCTGTAGGAATTCAGGTTCGCAAGTTCTATGGGGAAGCTCATTGCTGCCTATGGTGGAAACGGCCTGGGAGATTTCAGTTTCAAAATCTCTGTGAAAAAGCGTCAGAGAAGCTTCTCCATTTAGAATCCAGCATATCTCACTGAACCGAAGAAGTGGTAGTTAGAAGGGAGTTAGAGCTGCAAGCAGTTTGCTTTGGGAAATTAGACGCGAAATGACACTGCAAAGGACTTCCAACAGGCTTGGAAAAGTGTGTTTTATATCTCTGCCAAACAGACTCCCCGGAGGTTGAGCTTTCAGAAGCTAGTTTAACTCTAAGGGAGGAAGCAGCAGAATGTGCCTCTCACATCTAGCCTGTAGGAATTCAGGTTGGCAAGTTCTATGGGGAAGCCCATTGGCGCCTTCGTTGGAAACGGGTTTGGAAATTTCAGTTTCAAAATCTCTGTGAAAAAGCGTCAGAGAAGATTCCCCGTTTAGAATCCAGCATAACTCACTGAACCGAAGAAGTGGTAGTTACAAGGGAGTTAGAGCTGCAAGCAGTTTGGTTTGGGAAATTAGACGCGAAATGACACTGCAAAGGCCTTCCAACAGGCTTGGAAAAGTGTGTTCTATATCTCTGCCAAACAGACTCCCCGGAGGTTGCGCTTTCAGAAGCAAGTTTAACTCTTAGGGTGGAAGCAGCAGAATGTGCCTCTCACATCTAGCCTGTAGGAATTCAGGTTGGCAAGTTCTATGGGGAAGCCCATTGCTGCCTAAGGTGGAAACGGCCTGGGAGATTTCAGTTTCAAAATCTCTGTGAAAAAGCATCAGAGAAGCTTCTCCGTTTAGAATCCAGCATATCTCACAGAACCGAACAAGTGGTAGTTAGAATGCAGTTAGTGCTGCAAGCAGATTGGTTTGGGAAATTAGACGCGAAATGAAACTGCAAATGCCTTCCAACAGGCTTGGAAAAGTGTGTTCTATAACTCTGCCAAACAGACTCCCCGGAGATTGAGCTTTCAGAAGCTAGTTTAACTCTAAGGGTGGAAGCAGCAGAATGTGCCTCTCACATCTAGCCTGTAGGAATTCAGGTTGGCAAGTTCAATGGGGAAGCCCATTGGCGCCTTCGTTGGAAACGGGTTAGGAAATTTCAGTTTCAAAATCTCTGTGAAAAAGCGTCAGAGAAGCTTCCCCGTTTAGAATCCAGCATATATCACTGAACCGAAGAAGTGGTAGTTAGAAGGGAGTTAGAGCTGCAAGCAGTTTGGTTTGGGAAATTAGACGCGAAATCACATTGCAAATGCCTTCCAACAGGCTTGGAAAAGTGTGTTCTATATCTCTGCCAAACAAACTCCCTGGAGGTTGAGCTTTCAGAAGCAAGTTTAACTCTAAGGGAGGAAGCAGCAGAATGTGCCTCTCACATCTAGCCTGTAGGAATTCAGGTTGGCAAGTTCTATGGGGAAGCCCATTGCTGCCTATGGTGGAAACGGCATGGGAGATTTCAGTTTCAAAATCTCTGTGAAAAAGCGTCAGAGAAGCTTCTCCGTTTAGAATCCAGCATATCTCACTGAACTGAAGAAGTGGTAGTTAGAAGGGAGTTAGAGCTGCAAGCAGTTTGGTTTGGGAAATTAGACGCGAAATGAAACTGCAAAGGCCTTCCAACAAACTTGGAAAGGTGTGTTCTATATCTCTGCCAAACAGACTCCCCGGAGGTTGAGCTTTCAGAAGCTAGTTTAACTCTAAGGGAGGAAGCAGAAGAATGTGCCTCTCACATCTAGCCTGTAGGAATTCAGGTTGGCAAGTTCTATGGGGAAGCCCATTGGCGCCTTCGTTGGAAACGGCCTGGGAGATTTCAGTTTCAAAATCTCTGTGAAAAAGCATCAGAGAAGCTTCCCCGTTTAGAATCCAGCATATCTCACTGAACCGAAGAAGTGGTAGTTCGAAGGGAGTTAGAGCTGCAAGCAGTTTGGTTTGGGAAATTAGATGCGAAATCACACTGCAAAGGCCTTCCAACAGGCTTGGAAAAGTGTGTTCTATATCTCTGCCAAACAGACTCCCCGGAGGTTGAGCTATCAGAAGCAAGCTTAACTCTTAGGGTGGGAGCAGCAGAATGTGCCTCTCACATCTAGCCTGTAGGAATTCAGGTTCGCAAGTTCTATGGGGAAGGTCATTGCTGCCTATGGTGGAAACGGCCTGGGAGATTTCAGTTTCAAAATCTCTGTGAAAAAGCGTCAGAGAAGCTTCTCCATTTAGAATCCAGCATATCTCACTGAACCGAAGAAGTGGTAGTTAGAAGGGAGTTAGAGCTGCAAGCAGTTTGCTTTGGGAAATTAGACGCGAAATGACACTGCAAAGGACTTCCAACAGGCTTGGAAAAGTGTGTTTTATATCTCTGCCAAACAGACTCCCCGGAGGTTGAGCTTTCAGAAGCTAGTTTAACTCTAAGGGAGGAAGCAGCAGAATGTGCCTCTCACATCTAGCCTGTAGGAATTCAGGTTGGCAAGTTCTATGGGGAAGCCCATTGGCGCCTTCGTTGGAAACGGGTTTGGAAATTTCAGTTTCAAAATCTCTGTGAAAAAGCGTCAGAGAAGATTCCCCGTTTAGAATCCAGCATAACTCACTGAACCGAAGAAGTGGTAGTTACAAGGGAGTTAGAGCTGCACGCAGTTTGGTTTGGGAAATTAGACGCGAAATGACACTGCAAATGACTTCCAACAGGGTTGGAAAAGTGTGTTCTATAACTCTGCCAAACAGACTCCCCGGAGATTGAGCTTTCAGAAGCTAGTTTAACTCTAAGGGAGGAAGCAGCAGAATGTGCCTCTCACATCTAGCCTGTAGGAATTCAGGTTGGCAAGTTCTATGAGGAAACCCATTGCTGCCTATGGTGGAAACGGCCTGGGAGATTTCAGTTTCAAAATCTCTGTGAAAAAGCGTCAGAGAAGCTTCTCCGTTTAGAATCCAGCAAATCTCACTGAACCGAAGAAGTGGTAGTTAGAAGGGAGTTAGAGCTGCAAGCAGTTTGCTTTGGGAAATTAGACGCGAAATGACACTGCAAAGGACTTCCAACAGGCTTGGAAAAGTGTGTTTTATATCTCTGCCAAACAGACTCCCCGGAGGTTGAGCTTTCAGAAGCTAGTTTAACTCTAAGGGAGGAAGCAGCAGAATGTGCCTCTCACATCTAGCCTGTAGGAATTCAGGTTGGCAAGTTCTATGGGGAAGCCCATTGGCGCCTTCGTTGGAAACGGGTTAGGAAATTTCAGTTTCAAAATCTCTGTGAAAAAGCGTCAGAGAAGCTTCCCCGTTTAGAATCCGGCATATATCACTGAACCGAAGAAGTGGTAGTTAGAAGGGAGTTAGAGCTGCAAGCAGTTTGGTTTGGGAAATTAGACGTGAAATGACACTGCAAATGCCTTCCAACAGGCTTGGAAAAGTGTGTTCTATATATCTGCCAAACAGACTCCCCGGAGGTTGAGCTTTCAGAAGCTAGTTTAACTCTAAGGGAGGAAGCAGCAGAATGTGCCTCTCACATCTAGCCTGTAGGAATTCAGGTTGGCAAGTTCTATGGGGAAGCCCATTGCTGCCTATGGTGGAAACGGCATGGGAGATTTCAGTTTCAAAATCTCTGTGAAAAAGCGTCAGAGAAGCTTCTCCGTTTAGAATCCAGCATATCTCACTGAACCGAAGAAGTGGTAGTTACAAGGGAGTTAGAGCTGCAAGCAGTTTGGTTTGGGAAATTAGACGCGAAATCACATTGCAAATGCCTTCCAACAGGCTTGGAAAAGTGTGTTCTATATCTCTGCCAAACAAACTCCCTGGAGGTTGAGCTTTCAGAAGCAAGTTTAACTCTAAGAGAGGAAGCAGCAGAATGTGCCTCTCACATCTAGCCTGTAGGAATTCAGGTTGGCAAGTTCTATGGGGAAGCCCATTGCTGCCTATGCTGGAAACGGAATGGGAGATTTCGGTTTCAAAATCTCTGAGAAAAAGCATCAGAGAAGCTTCCCCATTTAGAATCCAGCATATCTCACTGATTCGAAGAAGTGGTTGTTAGAAGGGAGTTAGAGCTGCAAGCAGTTTGGTTTGGGAAATTAGACGCGAAATGAAACTGCAAATGACTTCCAACAGGCTTGGAAAATTGTGTTCTATATCTCGGCCAAACAGACTCCCCGTAGGTTGAGCTTTCAGAAGCAAGTTTAACTCTAAGGGAGGAAGCAGCAGAATGTGCCTCTCACATCTAGCCTGTAGGAATTCAGGTTGGCAAGTTCTATGGGGAAGCCCACTGCTGCCTATGCTGCAAACGGCATGGGAGATTTCGGTTTCAAAATCTCTGTGAAAAAGCATCAGAGAAGCTTCCCCATTTAGAATCCAGCATATCTCACTGATTCGAAGAAGTGGTAGTTAGAAGGGAGTTAGAGCTGCAAGCAGTTTGGTTTGGGAAATTAGAAGCGAAATGACACTGCAAAGGCCTTCCAACAGGCTTGGAAAAGTGTGTTCTATATCTCTGCCAAACAGACTCCCCGGAGGTTGAGCTTTCAGAAGATAGTTTAACTCTAAGGGAGGAAGCAGCAGAATGTACCTCTCACATCTAGCCTGTAGGAATTCAGGTTGGCAAGTTCTATGAGGAAGCCCATTGCTGCCTATGGTGGAAACGGCATGGGAGATTTCAGTTTCAAAATCTCTGTGAAAAAGCGTCAGAGAAGCTTCTCCGTTTAGAATCCAGCATATCTCACTGAACCGAAGAAGTGGTAGTTAGAAGGGAGTTAGAGCTGCAAGCAGTTTGGTTTGGGAAATTAGACGCGAAATGAAACTGCAAAGGCCTTCCAACAGACTTGGAAAGGTGTGTTCTATATCTCTGCCAAACAGACTCCCCGGAGGTTGAGCTTTCAGAAGCTAGTTTAACTCTAAGGGAGGAAGCAGCAGAATGTGCCTCTCACATCTAGCCTGTAGGAATTCAGGTTGGCAAGTTCTATGGGGAAGCCCATTGGCGCCTTCGTTGGAAACGGCCTGGGAGATTTCAGTTTCAAAATCTCTGTGAAAAAGCATCAGAGAAGCTTCCCCGTTTAGAATCCAGCAAATCTCACTGAACCGAAGAAGTGGTAGTTAGAAGGGAGTTAGAGCTGCAAGCAGTTTGCTTTGGGAAATTAGACGCGAAATGACACTGCAAAGGACTTCCAACAGGCTTGGAAAAGTGTGTTCTATAACTCTGCCAAACAGACTCCCCGGAGGTTGAGCTATCAGAAGCAAGTTTAACTCTTAGTGTGGGAGCAGCAGAATGTGCCTCTCACATCTAGCCTGTAGGAATTCAGGTTCGCAAGTTCTATGGGGAAGGTCATTGCTGCCTATGGTGGAAACGGCCTGGGAGATTTCAGTTTCAAAATCTCTGTGAAAAAGCGTCAGAGAAGCTTCTCCATTTAGAATCCAGCATATCTCACTGAACCGAAGAAGTGGTAGTTAGAAGGGAGTTAGAGCTGCAAGCAGTATGCTTTGGGAAATTAGACGCGAAATGACACTGCAAAGGACTTCCAACAGGCTTGGAAAAGTGTGTTTTATATCTCTGCCAAACAGACTCCCCGGAGGTTGAGCTTTCAGAAGCTAGTTTAACCCTAAGGGAGGAAGCAGCAGAATGTGCCTCTCACATCTAGCCTGTAGGAATTCAGGTTGGCAAGTTCTATGGGGAAGCCCATTGGCGCCTTCGTTGGAAACGGGTTTGGAAATTTCAGTTTCAAAATCTCTGTGAAAAAGCGTCAGAGAACATTCCCCGTTTAGAATCCAGCATAACTCACTGAACCGAAGAAGTGGTAGTTACAAGGGAGTTAGAGCTGCACGCAGTTTGGTTTGGGAAATTAGACGCGAAATGACACTGCAAAGGCCTTCCAACAGGCTTGGAAAAGTGTGTTCTATATCTCTGCCAAACAGACTCCCCGGAGGTTGAGCTTTCAGAAGCAAGTTTAACTCTTAGGGTGGAAGCAGCAGAATGTGCCTCTCACATCTAGCCTGTAGGAATTCAGGTTGGCAAGTTCTATGGGGAAGCCCATTGCTGCCTATGGTGGAAACGGCCTGGGAGATTTCAGTTTCAAAATCTCTGTGAAAAAGCGTCAGAGAAGCTTCTCCGTTTAGAATCCAGCATATCTCACAGAACCGAACAAGTGGTAGTTAGAATGCAGTTAGAGCTGCAAGCAGTTTGGTTTGGGAAATTAGACGCGAAATGAAACTGCAAATGCCTTCCAACAGGGTTGGAAAAGTGTGTTCTATAACTCTGCCAAACAGACTCCCCGGAGATTGAGCTTTCAGAAGCTAGTTTAACTCTAAGGGAGGAAGCAGCAGAATGTGCCTCTCACATCTAGCCTGTAGGAATTCAGGTTGGCAAGTTCTATGAGGAAACCCATTGCTGCCTATGGTGGAAACGGCCTGGGAGATTTCAGTTTCAAAATCTCTGTGAAAAAGCGTCAGAGAAGCTTCTCCGTTTAGAATCCAGCAAATCTCACTGAACCGAAGAAGTGGTAGTTAGAAGGGAGTTAGAGCTGCAAGCAGTTTGCTTTGGGAAATTAGACGCGAAATGACACTGCAAAGGACTTCCAACAGGCTTGGAAATTGTGTTTTATATCTCTGCCAAACAGACTCCCCGGAGGTTGAGCTTTCAGAAGCTAGTTTAACTCTAAGGGAGGAAGCAGCAGAATGTGCCTCTCACATCTAGCCTGTAGGAATTCAGGTTGGCAAGTTCTATTGGGAAGCCCTTTGGCGCCTTCGTTGGAAACGGGTTAGGAAATTTCAGTTTCAAAATCTCTGTGAAAAAGCGTCAGAGAAGCTTCCCCGTTTAGAATCCAGCATATATCACTGAACCGAAGAAGTGGTAGTTAGAAGGGAGTTAGAGCTGCAAGCAGTTTGGTTTGGGAAATTAGACGTGAAATGACACTGCAAATGCCTTCCAACAGGCTTGGAAAAGTGTCTTCTATATATCTGCCAAACAGACTCCCCGGAGGTTGAGCTTTCAGAAGCTAGTTTAACTCTAAGGGAGGAAGCAGCAGAATGTGCCTCTCACATCTAGCCTGTAGGAATTCAGGTTGGCAAGTTCTATGGGGAAGCCCATTGCTGCCTATGGTGGAAACGGCATGGGAGATTTCAGTTTCAAGATCTCTGTGAAAAAGCGTCAGAGAAGCTTCTCCGTTTAGAATCCAGCATATCTCACTGAACCGAAGAAGTGGTAGTTACAAGGGAGTTAGAGCTGCAAGCAGTTTGGTTTGGGAAATTAGACGCGAAATCACATTGCAAATGCCTTCCAACAGGCTTGGAAAAGTGTGTTCTATATCTCTGCCAAACAAACTCCCTGGAGGTTGAGCTTTCAGAAGCAAGTTTAACTCTAAGGGAGGAAGCAGCAGAATGTGCCTCTCACATCTAGCCTGTAGGAATTCAGGTTGGCAAGTTCTATGGGGAAGCCCATTGCTGCCTATGGTGGAAACGGAATGACAGATTTCGGTTTCAAAATCTCTGAGAAAAAGCATCAGAGAAGCTTCCCCATTTAGAATCCAGCATATCTCACTGATTCGAAGAAGTGGTAGTTAGAAGGGAGTTAGAGCTGCAAGCAGTTTGGTTTGGGAAATTAGACGCGAAATGAAACTGCAAATGACTTCCAACAGGCTTGGAAAATTGTGTTCTATATCTCGGCCAAACAGACTCCCCATAGGTTGAGCTTTCAGAAGCAAGTTTAACTCTAAGGGAGGAAGCAGCAGAATGTGCCTCTCACATCTAGCCTGTAGGAATTCAGGTTGGCAAGTTCTATGGGGAAGCCCATTGGCGCCTTCGTTGGAAACGGCCTGGGAGATTTCAGTTTCAAAATCTCTGTGAAAAAGCATCAGAGAAGCTTCCCCGTTTAGAATCCAGCATATCTCACTGAACCGAAGAAGTGGTAGTTAGAAGGGAGTTAGAGCTGCAAGCAGTTTGGTTTGGGAAATTAGATGCGAAATCACACTGCAAAGGCCTTCCAACAGGCTTGGAAAAGTGTGTTCTATATCTCTGCCAAACAGACTCCCCGGAGGTTGAGCTATCAGAAGCAAGTTTAACTCTTAGTGTGGGAGCAGCAGAATGTGCCTCTCACATCTAGCCTGTAGGAATTCAGGTTCGCAATTTCTATGGGGAAGCTCATTGCTGCCTATGGTGGAAACGGCCTGGGAGATTTCAGTTTCAAAATCTCTGTGAAAAAGCGTCAGAGAAGCTTCTCCATTTAGAATCCAGCATATCTCACTGAACCGAAGAAGTGGTAGTTAGAAGGGAGTTAGAGCTGCAAGCAGTTTGCTTTGGGAAATTAGACGCGAAATGACACTGCAAAGGACTTCCAACAGGCTTGGAAAAGTGTGTTTTATATCTCTGCCAAACAGACTCCCCGGAGGTTGAGCTTTCAGAAGCTAGTTTAACTCTAAGGGAGGAAGCAGCAGAATGTGCCTCTCACATCTAGCCTGTAGGAATTCAGGTTGGCAAGTTCTATGGGGAAGCCCATTGGCGCCTTCGTTGGAAACGGGTTTGGAAATTTCAGTTTCAAAATCTCTGTGAAAAAGCGTCAGAGAAGCTTCCCCGTTTAGAATCCAGCATAACTCACTGAACCGAAGAAGTGGTAGTTACAAGGGAGTTAGAGCTGCAAGCAGTTTGGTTTGGGAAATTAGACGCGAAATGACACTGCAAAGGCCTTCCAACAGGCTTGGAAAAGTGTGTTCTATATCTCTGCCAAACAGACTCCCCGGAGGTTGAGCTTTCAGAAGCAAGTTTAACTCTTAGGGTGGAAGCAGCAGAATGTGCCTCTCACATCTAGCCTGTAGGAATTCAGGTTGGCAAGTTCTATGGGGAAGCCCATTGCTGCCTAAGGTGGAAACGGCCTGGGAGATTTCAGTTTCAAAATCTCTGTGAAAAAGCGTCAGAGAAGCTTCTCCGTTTAGAATCCAGCATATCTCACAGAACCGAACAAGTGGTAGTTAGAATGCAGTTAGTGCTGCAAGCAGATTGGTTTGGGAAATTAGACGCGAAATGAAACTGCAAATGCCTTCCAACAGGCTTGGAAAAGTGTGTTCTATAACTCTGCCAAACAGACTCCCCGGAGATTGAGCTTTCAGAAGCTAGTTTAACTCTAAGGGTGGAAGCAGCAGAATGTGCCTCTCACATCTAGCCTGTAGGAATTCAGGTTGGCAAGTTCTATGGGGAAGCCCATTGGCGCCTTCGTTGGAAACGGGTTAGGAAATTTCAGTTTCAAAATCTCTGTGAAAAAGCGTCAGAGAAGCTTCCCCGTTTAGAATCCAGCATATATCACTGAACCGAAGAAGTGGTAGTTAGAAGGGAGTTAGAGCTGCAAGCAGTTTGGTTTGGGAAATTAGACGCGAAATCACATTGCAAATGCCTTCCAACAGGCTTGGAAAAGTGTGTTCTATATCTCTGCCAAACAAACTCCCTGGAGGTTGAGCTTTCAGAAGCAAGTTTAACTCTAAGGGAGGAAGCAGCAGAATGTGCCTCTCACATCTAGCCTGTAGGAATTCAGGTTGGCAAGTTCTATGGGGAAGCCCATTGCTGCCTATGGTGGAAACGGCATGGGAGATTTCAGTTTCAAAATCTCTGTGAAAAAGCGTCAGAGAAGCTTCTCCGTTTAGAATCCAGCATATCTCACTGAACTGAAGAAGTGGTAGTTAGAAGGGAGTTAGAGCTGCAAGCAGTTTGGTTTGGGAAATTAGACGCGAAATGAAACTGCAAAGGCCTTCCAACAGACTTGGAAAGGTGTGTTCTATATCTCTGCCAAACAGACTCCCCGGAGGTTGAGCTTTCAGAAGCTAGTTTAACTCTAAGGGAGGAAGCAGAAGAATGTGCCTCTCACATCTAGCCTGTAGGAATTCAGGTTGGCAAGTTCTATGGGGAAGCCCATTGGCGCCTTCGTTGGAAACGGCCTGGGAGATTTCAGTTTCAAAATCTCTGTGAAAAAGCATCAGAGAAGCTTCCCCGTTTAGAATCCAGCATATCTCACTGAACCGAAGAAGTGGTAGTTCGAAGGGAGTTAGAGCTGCAAGCAGTTTGGTTTGGGAAATTAGATGCGAAATCACACTGCAAAGGCCTTCCAACAGGCTTGGAAAAGTGTGTTCTATATCTCTGCCAAACAGACTCCCCGGAGGTTGAGCTATCAGAAGCAAGCTTAACTCTTAGGGTGGGAGCAGCAGAATGTGCCTCTCACATCTAGCCTGTAGGAATTCAGGTTCGCAAGTTCTATGGGGAAGGTCATTGCTGCCTATGGTGGAAACGGCCTGGGAGATTTCAGTTTCAAAATCTCTGTGAAAAAGCGTCAGAGAAGCTTCTCCATTTAGAATCCAGCATATCTCACTGAACCGAAGAAGTGGTAGTTAGAAGGGAGTTAGAGCTGCAAGCAGTTTGCTTTGGGAAATTAGACGCGAAATGACACTGCAAAGGACTTCCAACAGGCTTGGAAAAGTGTGTTTTATATCTCTGCCAAACAGACTCCCCGGAGGTTGAGCTTTCAGAAGCTAGTTTAACTCTAAGGGAGGAAGCAGCAGAACGTGCCTCTCACATCTAGCCTGTAGGAATTCAGGTTGGCAAGTTCTATGGGGAAGCCCATTGGCGCCTTCGTTGGAAACGGGTTTGGAAATTTCAGTTTCAAAATCTCTGTGAAAAAGCGTCAGAGAAGATTCCCCGTTTAGAATCCAGCATAACTCACTGAACCGAAGAAGTGGTAGTTACAAGGGAGTTAGAGCTGCACGCAGTTTGGTTTGGGAAATTAGACGCGAAATGACACTGCAAATGCCTTCCAACAGGGTTGGAAAAGTGTGTTCTATAACTCTGCCAAACAGACTCCCCGGAGATTGAGCTTTCAGAAGCTAGTTTAACTCTAAGGGAGGAAGCAGCAGAATGTGCCTCTCACATCTAGCCTGTAGGAATTCAGGTTGGCAAGTTCTATGAGGAAACCCATTGCTGCCTATGGTGGAAACGGCCTGGGAGATTTCAGTTTCAAAATCTCTGTGAAAAAGCGTCAGAGAAGCTTCTCCGTTTAGAATCCAGCAAATCTCACTGAACCGAAGAAGTGGTAGTTAGAAGGGAGTTAGAGCTGCAAGCAGTTTGCTTTGGGAAATTAGACGCGAAATGACACTGCAAAGGACTTCCAACAGGCTTGGAAAAGTGTGTTTTATATCTCTGCCAAACAGACTCCCCGGAGGTTGAGCTTTCAGAAGCTAGTTTAACTCTAAGGGAGGAAGCAGCAGAATGTGCCTCTCACATCTAGCCTGTAGGAATTCAGGTTGGCAAGTTCTATGGGGAAGCCCATTGGCGCCTTCGTTGGAAACGGGTTAGGAAATTTCAGTTTCAAAATCTCTGTGAAAAAGCGTCAGAGAAGCTTCCCCGTTTAGAATCCAGCATATATCACTGAACCGAAGAAGTGGTAGTTAGAAGGGAGTTAGAGCTGCAAGCAGTTTGGTTTGGGAAATTAGACGTGAAATGACACTGCAAATGCCTTCCAACAGGCTTGGAAAAGTGTGTTCTATATATCTGCCAAACAGACTCCCCGGAGGTTGAGCTTTCAGAAGCTAGTTTAACTCTAAGGGAGGAAGCAGCAGAATGTGCCTCTCACATCTAGCCTGTAGGAATTCAGGTTGGCAAGTTCTATGGGGAAGCCCATTGCTGCCTATGGTGGAAACGGCATGGGAGATTTCAGTTTCAAAATCTCTGTGAAAAAGCGTCAGAGAAGCTTCTCCGTTTAGAATCCAGCATATCTCACTGAACCGAAGAAGTGGTAGTTACAAGGGAGTTAGAGCTGCAAGCAGTTTGGTTTGGGAAATTAGACGCGAAATCACATTGCAAATGCCTTCCAACAGGCTTGGAAAAGTGTGTTCTATATCTCTGCCAAACAAACTCCCTGGAGGTTGAGCTTTCAGAAGCAAGTTTAACTCTAAGAGAGGAAGCAGCAGAATGTGCCTCTCACATCTAGCCTGTAGGAATTCAGGTTGGCACGTTCTATGGGGAAGCCCATTGCTGCCTATGCTGGAAACGGAATGGGAGATTTCGGTTTCAAAATCTCTGAGAAAAAGCATCAGAGAAGCTTCCCCATTTAGAATCCAGCATATCTCACTGATTCGAAGAAGTGGTTGTTAGAAGGGAGTTAGAGCTGCAAGCAGTTTGGTTTGGGAAATTAGACGCGAAATGAAACTGCAAATGACTTCCAACAGGCTTGGAAAATTGTGTTCTATATCTCGGCCAAACAGACTCCCCGTAGGTTGAGCTTTCAGAAGCAAGTTTAACTCTAAGGGAGGAAGCAGCAGAATGTGCCTCTCACATCTAGCCTGTAGGAATTCAGGTTGGCAAGTTCTATGGGGAAGCCCATTGGCGCCTTCGTTGGAAACGGGTTTGGAAATTTCAGTTTCAAAATCTCTGTGAAAAAGCGTCAGAGAAGATTCCCCGTTTAGAATCCAGCATAACTCACTGAACCGAAGAAGTGGTAGTTACAAGGGAGTTAGAGCTGCAAGCAGTTTGGTTTGGGAAATTAGACGCGAAATGAAACTGCAAATGCCTTCCAACAGGGTTGGAAAAGTGTGTTCTATAACTCTGCCAAACAGACACCCCGGAGATTGAGCTTTCAGAAGCTAGTTTAACTCTAAGGGTGGAAGCAGCAGAATGTGCCTCTCACATCTAGCCTGTAGGAATTCAGGTTGGCAAGTTCTATGGGGAAGCCCATTGGCGCCTTCGTTGGAAACGGGTTTGGAAATTTCAGTTTCAAAATCTCTGTGAAAAAGCGTCAGAGAAGCTTCCCCGTTTAGAATCCAGCATATATCACTGAACCGAAGAAGTGGTAGTTAGAAGGGAGTTAGAGCTGCAAGCAGTTTGGTTTGGGAAATTAGACGCGAAATCACATTGCAAATGCCTTCCAACAGGCTTGGAAAATTGTGTTCTATATCTCTGCCAAACAAACTCCCTGGAGGTTGAGCTTTCAGAAGCAAGTTTAACTCTAAGGGAGGAAGCAGCAGAATGTGCCTCTCACATCTAGCCTGTAGGAATTCAGGTTGGCAAGTTCTATGGGGAAGCCCACTGCTGCCTATGCTGCAAACGGCATGGGAGATTTCGGTTTCAAAATCTCTGTGAAAAAGCATCAGAGAAGCTTCCCCATTTAGAATCCAGCATATCTCACTGATTCGAAGAAGTGGTAGTTAGAATGGAGTTAGAGCTGCAAGCAGTTTGGTTTGGGAAATTAGAAGCGAAATGACACTGCAAAGGCCTTCCAACAGGCTTGGAAAAGTGTGTTCTATATCTCTGCCAAACAGACTCCCCGGAGGTTGAGCTTTCAGAAGATAGTTTAACTCTAAGGGAGGAAGCAGCAGAATGTACCTCTCACATCTAGCCTGTAGGAATTCAGGTTGGCAAGTTCTATGAGGAAGCCCATTGCTGCCTATGGTGGAAACGGCATGGGAGATTTCAGTTTCAAAATCTCTGTGAAAAAGCGTCAGAGAAGCTTCTCCGTTTAGAATCCAGCATATCTCACTGAACAGAAGAAGTGGTAGTTAGAAGGGAGTTAGAGCTGCAAGCAGTTTGGTTTGGGAAATTAGACGCGAAATGAAACTGCAAAGGCCTTCCAACAGACTTGGAAAGGTGTGTTCTATATCTCTGCCAAACAGACTCCCCGGAGGTTGAGCTTTCAGAAGCTAGTTTAACTCTAAGGGAGGAAGCAGCAGAATGTGCCTCTCACATCTAGCCTGTAGGAATTCAGGTTGGCAAGTTCTATGGGGAAGCCCATTGGCGCCTTCGTTGGAAACGGCCTGGGAGATTTCAGTTTCAAAATCTCTGTGAAAAAGCATCAGAGAAGCTTCCCCGTTTAGAATCCAGCAAATCTCACTGAACCGAAGAAGTGGTAGTTAGAAGGGAGTTAGAGCTGCAAGCAGTTTGCTTTGGGAAATTAGACGCGAAATGACACTGCAAAGGACTTCCAACAGGCTTGGAAAAGTGTGTTCTATAACTCTGCCAAACAGACTCCCCGGAGGTTGAGCTATCAGAAGCAAGTTTAACTCTTAGGGTGGGAACAGCAGAATGTGCCTCTCACATCTAGCCTGTAGGAATTCAGGTTCGCAAGTTCTATGGGGAAGGTCATTGCTGCCTATGGTGGAAACGGCCTGGGAGATTTCAGTTTCAAAATCTCTGTGAAAAAGCGTCAGAGAAGCTTCTCCATTTAGAATCCAGCATATCTCACTGAACCGAAGAAGTGGTAGTTAGAAGGGACTTAGAGCTGCAAGCAGTATGCTTTTGGAAATTAGACGCGAAATGACACTGCAAAGGACTTCCAACAGGCTTGGAAAAGTGTGTTTTATATCTCTGCCAAACAGACTCCCCGGAGGTTGAGCTTTCAGAAGCTAGTTTAACCCTAAGGGAGGAAGCAGCAGAATGTGCCTCTCACATCTAGCCTGTAGGAATTCAGGTTGGCAAGTTCTATGGGGAAGCCCATTGGCGCCTTCGTTGGAAACGGGTTTGGAAATTTCAGTTTCAAAATCTCTGTGAAAAAGCGTCAGAGAACATTCCCCGTTTAGAATCCAGCATAACTCACTGAACCGAAGAAGTGGTAGTTACAAGGGAGTTAGAGCTGCACGCAGTTTGGTTTGGGAAATTAGACGCGAAATGACACTGCAAAGGCCTTCCAACAGGCTTGGAAAAGTGTGTTCTATATCTCTGCCAAACAGACTCCCCGGAGGTTGAGCTTTCAGAAGCAAGTTTAACTCTTAGGGTGGAAGCAGCAGAATGTGCCTCTCACATCTAGCCTGTAGGAATTCAGGTTGGCAAGTTCTATGGGGAAGCCCATTGCTGCCTATGGTGGAAACGGCCTGGGAGATTTCAGTTTCAAAATCTCTGTGAAAAAGCGTCAGAGAAGCTTCTCCGTTTAGAATCCAGCATATCTCACAGAACCGAACAAGTGGTAGTTAGAATGCAGTTAGAGCTGCAAGCAGTTTGGTTTGGGAAATTAGACGCGAAATGAAACTGCAAATGCCTTCCAACAGGCTTGGAAAAGTGTGTTCTATAACTCTGCCAAACAGACTCCCCGGAGATTGAGCTTTCAGAAGCTAGTTTAACTCTAAGGGAGGAAGCAGCAGAATGTGCCTCTCACATCTAGCCTGTAGGAATTCAGGTTGGCAAGTTCTATGAGGAAACCCATTGCTGCCTATGGTGGAAACGGCCTGGGAGATTTCAGTTTCAAAATCTCTGTGAAAAAGCGTCAGAGAAGCTTCTCCGTTTAGAATCCAGCAAATCTCACTGAACCGAAGAAGTGGTAGTTAGAAGGGAGTTAGAGCTGCAAGCAGTTTGCTTTGGGAAATTAGACGCGAAATGACACTGCAAAGGACTTCCAACAGGCTTGGAAATTGTGTTTTATATCTCTGCCAAACAGACTCCCCGGAGGTTGAGCTTTCAGAAGCTAGTTTAACTCTAAGGGAGGAAGCAGCAGAATGTGCCTCTCACATCTAGCCTGTAGGAATTCAGGTTGGCAAGTTCTATTGGGAAGCCCATTGGCGCCTTCGTTGGAAACGGGTTAGGAAATTTCAGTTTCAAAATCTCTGTGAAAAAGCGTCAGAGAAGCTTCCCCGTTTAGAATCCAGCATATATCACTGAACCGAAGAAGTGGTAGTTAGAAGGGAGTTAGAGCTGCAAGCAGTTTGGTTTGGGAAATTAGACGTGAAATGACACTGCAAATGCCTTCCAACAGGCTTGGAAAAGTGTGTTCTATATATCTGCCAAACAGACTCCCCGGAAGTTGAGCTTTCAGAAGCTAGTTTAACTCTAAGGGAGGAAGCAGCAGAATGTGCCTCTCACATCTAGCCTGTAGGAATTCAGGTTGGCAAGTTCTATGGGGAAGGCCATTGCTGCCTATGGTGGAAACGGCATGGGAGATTTCAGTTTCAAAATCTCTGTGAAAAAGCGCCAGAGAAGCTTCCCCGTTTAGAATCCAGCATATCTCACTGAACCGAAGAAGTGGTAGTTAGAAGGGAGTTAGAGCTGCAAGCAGTTTGGTTTGGGAAATTAGACGCGAAATGACACTGCAAAGGCCTTCCAACAGGCTTGGAAAATTGTGTTCTATATCACGGCCAAACAGACTCCCCGTAGGTTGAGCTTTCAGAAGCAAGTTTAACTCTAAGGGAGGAAGCAGCAGAATGTGCCTCTCACATCTAGCCTGTAGGAATTCAGGTTCGCAAGTTCTATGGGGAAGCTCATTGCTGCCTATGGTGGAAACGGCCTGGGAGATTTCAGTTTCAAAATCTCTGTGAAAAAGCGTCAGAGAAGCTTCTCCATTTAGAATCCAGCATATCTCACTGAACCGAAGAAGTGGTAGTTAGAAGGGAGTTAGAGCTGCAAGCAGTTTGCTTTGGGAAATTAGACGCGAAATGACACTGCAAAGGACTTCCAACAGGCTTGGAAAAGTGTGTTTTATATCTCTGCCAAACAGACTCCCCGGAGGTTGAGCTTTCAGAAGCTAGTTTAACTCTAAGGGAGGAAGCAGCAGAATGTGCCTCTCACATCTAGCCTGTAGGAATTCAGGTTGGCAAGTTCTATGGGGAAGCCCATTGGCGCCTTCGTTGGAAACGGGTTTGGAAATTTCAGTTTCAAAATCTCTGTGAAAAAGCGTCAGAGAAGATTCCCCGTTTAGAATCCAGCATGACTCACTGAACCGAAGAAGTGGTAGTTAGAAGGGAGTTAGAGCTGCAACCAGTTTGGTTTGGGAAATTAGACGCGAAATGACACTGCAAAGGCATTCCAACAGGCTTGGAAAAGTGTGTTCTATATCTCTGCCAAACAGACTCCCCGGAGGTTGAGCTTTCAGAAGCAAGTTTATCTCTTAGGGTGGAAGCAGCAGAATGTGCCTCTCACATCTAGCCTGTAGGAATTCAGGTTGGCAAGTTCTATGGGGAAGCCCATTGCTGCCTAAGGTGGAAACGGCCTGGGAGATTTCAGTTTCAAAATCTCTGTGAAAAAGCGTCAGAGAAGCTTCTCCGTTTAGAATCCAGCATATCTCACAGAACCGAACAAGTGGTAGTTAGAATGCAGTTAGTGCTGCAAGCAGTTTGGTTTGGGAAATTAGACGCGAAATGAAACTGCAAATGCCTTCCAACAGGCTTGGAAAAGTGTGTTCTATATCTCTGCCAAACAGACTCCCTGGAAGTTGAGCTTTCAGAAGCAAGTTTAACTCTAAGGGAGGAAGCAGCAGAATGTGCCTCTCACATCTAGCCTGTAGGAATTCAGGTTGGCAAGTTCTATGGGGAAGCCCACTGCTGCCTATGCTGCAAACGGCATGGGAGATTTCGGTTTTAAAATCTCTGTGAAAAAGCATCAGAGAAGCTTCCCCATTTAGAATCCAGCATATCTCACTGATTCGAAGAAGTGGTAGTTAGAAGGGAGTTAGAGCTGCAAGCAGTTTGGTTTGGGAAATTAGAAGCGAAATGACACTGCAAAGGCCTTCCAACAGGCTTGGAAAAGTGTGTTCTATATCTCTGCCAAACAGACTCCCCGGAGGTTGAGCTTTCAGAAGCTAGTTTAACTCTAAGGGAGGAAGCAGAAGAATGTGCCTCTCACATCTAGCCTGTAGGAATTCAGGTTGGCAAGTTCTATGGGGAAGCCCATTGGCCCCTTCGTTGGAAACGGCCTGGGAGATTTCAGTTTCAAAATCTCTGTGAAAAAGCATCAGAGAAGCTTCCCCGTTTAGAATCCAGCATATCTCACTGAACCGAAGAAGTGGTAGTTTGAAGGGAGTTAGAGCTGCAAGCAGTTTGGTTTGGGAAATTAGATGCGAAATCACACTGCAAAGGCCTTCCAACAGGCTTGGAAAAGTGTGTTCTATATCTCTGCCAAACAGACTCCCCGGAGGTTGAGCTATCAGAAGCAAGTTTAACTCTTAGGGTGGGAGCAGCAGAATGTGCCTCTCACATCTAGCCTGTAGGAATTCAGGTTCGCAAGTTCTATGGGGAAGGTCATTGCTGCCTATGGTGGAAACGGCCTGGGAGATTTCAGTTTCAAAATCTCTGTGAAAAAGCGTCAGAGAAGCTTCTCCATTTAGAATCCAGCATATCTCACTGAACAGAAGAAGTGGTAGTTAGAAGGGAGTTAGAGCTGCAAGCAGTTTGCTTTGGGAAATTAGACGCGAAATGACACTGCAAAGGACTTCCAACAGGCTTGGAAAAGTGTGTTTTATATCTCTGCCAAACAGACTCCCCGGAGGTTGAGCTTTCAGAAGCTAGTTTAACTCTAAGGGAGGAAGCAGCAGAATGTGCCTCTCACATCTAGCCTGTAGGAATTCAGGTTGGCAAGTTCTATGGGGAAGCCCATTGGCGCCTTCCTTGGAAACGGGTTTGGAAATTTCAGTTTCAAAATCTCTGTGAAAAAGCGTCAGAGAAGATTCCCCGTTTAGAATCCAGCATAACTCACTGAACCGAAGAAGTGGTAGTTACAAGGGAGTTAGAGCTGCACGCAGTTTGGTTTGGGAAATTAGACGCGAAATGACACTGCAAAGGCCTTCCCACAGGCTTGGAAAAGTGTGTTCTATAACTCTGCCAAACAGACTCCCCGGAGATTGAGCTTTCAGAAGCTAATTAAACTCTAAGGGAGGAAGCAGCAGAATGTGCCTCTCACATCTAGCCTGTAGGAATTCAGGTTGGCAAGTTCTATGAGGAAACCCATTGCTGCCTATGGTGGAAACGGCCTGGGAGATTTCAGTTTCAAAATCTCTGTGAAAAAGCGTCAGAGAAGCTTCTCCGTTTAGAATCCAGCAAATCTCACTGAATCGAAGAAGTGGTAGTTAGAAGGGAGTTAGAGCTGCAAGCAGTTTGCTTTGGGAAATTAGACGCGAAATGACACTGCAAAGGACTTCCAACAGGCTTGGAAAAGTGTGTTTTATATCTCTGCCAAACAGACTCCCCGGAGGTTGAGCTTTCAGAAGCTAGTTTAACTCTAAGGGAGGAAGCAGCAGAATGTGCCTCTCACATCTAGCCTGTAGGAATTCAGGTTGGCAAGTTCTATGGGGAAGCCCATTGGCGCCTTCGTTGGAAATGGGTTAGGAAATTTCAGTTTCAAAATATCTGTGAAAAAGCGTCAGAGACGCTTCCCCGTTTAGAATCCAGCATATATCACTGAACCGAAGAAGTGGTAGTTAGAAGGGAGTTAGAGCTGCAAGCAGTTTGGTTTGGGAAATTAGACGTGAAATGACACTGCAAATGCCTTCCAACAGGCTTGGAAAAGTGTGTTCTATATATCTGCCAAACAGACTCCCTGGAGGTTGAGCTTTCAGAAGCAAGTTTAACTCTAAGGGAGGAAGCAGCAGAATGTGCCTCTCACATCTAGCCTGTAGGAATTCAGGTTGGCAAGTTCTATGGGGAAGCCCATTGCTGCCTATGCTGGAAACGGAATGGGAGATTTCGGTTTCAAAATCTCTGAGAAAAAGCATCAGAGAAGCTTCCCCATTTAGAATCCAGCATATCTCACTGATTCGAAGAAGTGGTAGTTAGAAGGGAGTTAGAGCTGCAAGCAGTTTGGTTTGGGAAATTAGACGCGAAATGAAACTGCAAATGACTTCCAACAGGCTTGGAAAATTGTGTTCTATATCTCGGCCAAACAGACTCCCCGTAGGTTGAGCTTTCAGAAGCAAGTTTAACTCTAAGGGAGGAAGCAGCAGAATGTTCCTCTCACATCTAGCCTGTAGGAATTCAGGTTGGCAAGTTATATGGGGAAGCCCATTGGCGCCTTCGTTGCAAACGGGTTTGGAAATTTCAGTTTCAAAATCTCTGTGAAAAAGCATCAGAGAAGCTTCCCCGTTTAGAATCCAGCATATCTCACTGAACCGAAGAAGTGGTAGTTAGAAGGGAGTTAGACCTACAAGCAGTTTGGTTTGGGAATTTAGACGCGAAATGACACTGCAAAGGCCTTCCAACAGGCTTGGAAAAGTGTGTTCTATATCTTTGCCAAACAGACTCCCCGGAGGTTGAGCTTTCAGAAGCAAGTTTAACTCTTAGGGTGGAAGCAGCAGAATGTGCCTGTCACATCTAGCCTGTAGGAATTCAGGTTGGCAAGTTCTATGGGGAAGCCCAATGCTGCCTATGGTGGAAACGGCATGGGAGATTTCAGTTTCAAAATCTCTGTGAAAAAGCGTCAGAGAAGCTTCCCCGTTTAGAATCCAACATATCTCACAGAACCGAACAAGTGGTAGTTAGAATGCAGTTAGAGCTGCAAGCAGTTTGGTTTGGGAAATTAGACGCGAAATGAAACTGCAAATGCCTTCCAACAGGGTTGGAAAAGTGTGTTCTATAACTCTGCCAAACAGACTCCACGGAGGTTGAGCTTTCAGAAGCAAGTTTAACTCTAAGGGAGGAAGCAGCAGAATGTGCCTCTCACATCTAGCCTGTAGGAATTCAGGTTCGCAAGTTCTATGGGGAAGCTCATTGCTGCCTATGGTGGAACCGGCCTGGGAGATTTCAGTTTCAAAATCTCTGTGAAAAAGCGTCAGAGAAGCTTCTCCGTTTAGAATCCAGCATATCTCACTGAACCGAAGAAGTGGCAGTTAGAAGGGAGTTAGAGCTGCAAGCAGTTTGCTTTGGGAAATTAGACGCGAAATGACACTGCAAAGGACTTCCAACAGGCTTGGAAAAGTGTGTTTTATATCTCTGCCAAACAGACTCCCGGGAGGTTGAGCTTTCAGAAGCTAGTTTAACTCTAAGGGAGGAAGCAGCAGAATGTGCTTCTCACATCTAGCCTGTAGGAATTCAGGTTGGCAAGTTCTATGGGTAAGCCCATTGGCGCCTTCGTTGGAAACGGGTTTGGAAATTTCAGTTTCAAAATCTCTGTGAAAAAGCGTCAGAGAAGCTTCCCCATTTAGAATCCAGCATATCTCACTGAACCGAAGAAGTGGTCGTAAGAAGGGAGTTAGAGCTACAAGCAGTTTGGTTTGGGAAATTAGACGCGAAATTTCACTGCAAAGGCCTTCCAACAGGCTTGGAAAAGTGTGTTCTATATCTCTGCCAAACAGACTCCCCGGAGGTTGAGCTTTCAGAAGCAAGTTTAACTCTTAGGGTGGAAGCAGCAGAATGTGCCTCTCACATCTAGCCTGTAGGAATTCAGGTTGGCAAGTTCTATGGGGAAGCCCGTTGCTGCCTAGGCAGGAAACGGCATGGGAGATTTCGGTTTCAAAATCTCTGTGAAAAAGCATCAGAGAAGCTTCCACATTTAGAATCCAGCATATCTCACTGATTCGAAGAACTGGTAGTTAGAAGGGAGTTAGAGCTGCAAGCAGTTTGGTTTGGGAAATTAGACGCGAAATGACACTGCAAAGGCCTTCCAACAGGCTTGGAAAATTGTGTTCTATATCTCTGCCAAACAGACTCCCCGGAGGTTGAGCTTTCAGAAGCACGTTTAACTCTAAGGGAGGAAGCAGCAGAATGTGCTCTCACATCTAGCCTGTAGGAATTCAGGTTGGCAAGTTCTATGGGGAAGGCCATTGCTGCCTATGGTGGAAACGGCATGGGAGATTTCAGTTTCATAATCTCTGTGAAAAAGCGTCAGAGAAGCTTCCCCGTTTAGAATCCAGCATATCTCACTGAACCGAAGAAGTGGTAGTTAGAAGGGAGTTAGAGCTGCAAGCAGTTTGGTTTGGGAAATTAGACGCGAAATGACACTGCAAAGGCCTTCCAACAGGCTTGGAAAAGTGTGTTCTATATCTCTGCCAAACAGACTCCCCGGAGGTTGAGCTTTCAGAAGCAAGTTTAACTCTTAGGGTGGAAGCAGCAGAATGTGCCTCTCACATCTAGCCTGTAGGAATTCAGGTTGGCAAGTTCTATGGGGAAGCCCATTGCTGCCTAGGGTGGAAACGGCCTGGGAGATTTCAGTTTCAAAATCTCTGTGAAAAAGCGTCAGAGAAACTTCTCGGTTTAGAATCCAGCATATCTCACAGAACCGAAGAAGTCTTAGGTAGAAGGCAGTTAGAGCTGCAAGCAGTTTGGTTTGGGAAATTAGAAGCGAAATGAAACTGAAAATGCCTTCCAACAAGCTTGGAAAAGTGTGTTCTATATCTCTGCCGAACAGACTCCCCGGAGGTTGAGCTTTCAGAAGCTAGTTTAACTCTAAGGGAGGAAGCAGCAGAATGTGCCTCTCACATCTAGCCTGTAGGAATTCAGGTTGGCAAGTTCTATGGGGAAGCCCACTGCTGCCTATGCTGCAAACGGCATGGGAGATTTCGGTTTCAAAATCTCTGTGAAAAAGCATCAGAGAAGCTTCCCCATTTAGAATCCAGCATATCTCACTGATTCGAAGAAGTGGTAGTTAGAAGGGAGTTAGAGCGGCAAGCAGTTTGGTTTGGGAAATTAGAAGCGAAATGACACTGCAAAGGCCTTCCAACAGGCTTGGAAAAGTGTGTTCTATATCTCTGCCAAACAGACTCCCCGGAGGTTGAGCTTTCAGAAGATAGTTTAACTCTAAGGGAGGAAGCAGCAGAATGTACCTCTCACATCTAGCCTGTTGGAATTCAGGTTGGCAAGTTCTATGAGGAAGCCCATTGCTGCCTATGGTGGAAACGGCATGGGAGATTTCAGTTTCAAAATCTCTGTGAAAAAGCGTCAGAGAAGCTTCTCCGTTTAGAATCCAGCATATCTCACTGAACCGAAGAAGTGGTAGTTAGAAGGGAGTTAGAGCTGCAAGCAGTTTGGTTTGGGAAATTAGACGCGAAATGAAACTGCAAAGGCCTTACAACAGACTTGGAAAGGTGTGTTCTATATCTCTGCCAAACAGACTCCCCGGAGGTTGAGCTTTCAGAAGCTAGTTTAACTCTAAGGGAGGAAGCAGAAGAATGTGCCTCTCACATCTAGCCTGTAGGAATTCAGGTTGGCAAGTTCTATGGGGAAGCCCATTGGCGCCTTCGTTGGGAACGGCCTGGGAGATTTCAGTTTCAAAATCTCTGTGAAAAAGCATCAGAGAAGCTTCCCCGTTTAGAATCCAGCAGATCTCACTGAACCGAAGAAGTGGTAGTTAGAAGGGAGTTAGAGCTGCAAGCAGTTTGCTTTGGGAAATTAGATGCGAAATGACACTGCAAAGGCCTTCCAACAGGCTTGGAAAAGTGTGTTTTATATCTCTGCCAAACAGACTTCCCGGAGGTTGAGCTTTCAGAAGCTAGTTTAACTCTAAGGGAGGAAGCAGCAGAATGTGCCTCTCACATCTAGCCTGTAGGAATTCAGGTTGGCAAGTTCTATGGGGAAGCCCATTGGCGCCTTCGTTGGAAACGGGTTTGGAAATTTCAGTTTCAAAATCTCTGTGAAAAAGCGTCAGAGAAGATTCCCCGTTTAGAATCCAGCATAACTCACTGAACCGAAGAAGTGGTAGTTACAAGGGAGTTAGAGCTGCAAGCAGTTTGGTTTGGGAAATTAGACGTGAAATGACACTGCAAAGGCCTTCCAACAGGCTTGGAAAAGTGTGTTCTATATCTCTGCCAAACAGACTCCCCGGAGGTTGAGCTTTCAGAAGCAAGTTTAACTCTTAGGGTGGAAGCAGCAGAATGTGCCTCTCACATCTAGCCTGTAGGAATTCAGGTTGGCAAGTTCTATGGGGAAGCCCATTGCTGCCTAAGGTGGAAACGGCCTGGGAGATTTCAGTTTCAAAATCTCTGTGAAAAAGCGTCAGAGAAGCTTCTCCGTTTAGAATCCAGCATATCTCACAGAACCGAACAAGTGGTAGTTAGAATGCAGTTAGAGCTGCAAGCAGTTTGGTTTGGGAAATTAGACGCGAAATGAAACTGCAAATGCCTTCCAACAGGGTTGGAAAAGTGTGTTCTATAACTCTGCCAAACAGACTCCCCGGAGATTGAGCTTTCAGAAGCTAGTTTAACTCTAAGGGAGGAAGCAGCAGAATGTGCCTCTCACATCTAGCCTGTAGGAATTCAGGTTGGCAAGTTCTATGAGGAAACCCATTGCTGCCTATGGTGGAAACGGCATGGGAGATTTCAGTTTCAAAATCTCTGTGAAAAAGCGTCAGAGAAGCTTCTCTGTTTAGAATCCAGCAAATCTCACTGAACCGAAGAAGTGGTAGTTAGAAGGGAGTTAGAGCTGCAAGCAGTTTGCTTTGGGAAATTAGACGCGAAATGACACTGCAAAGGACTTCCAACAGGCTTGGAAATTGTGTTTTATATCTCTGCCAAACAGACTCCCCGGAGGTTGAGCTTTCAGAAGCTAGTTTAACTCTAAGGGAGGAAGCAGCAGAATGTGCCTCTCACATCTAGCCTGTAGGAATTCAGGTTGGCAAGTTCTATTGGGAAGCCCATTGGCGCCTTCGTTGGAAACGGGTTAGGAAATTTCAGTTTCAAAATCTCTGTGAAAAAGCGTCAGAGAAGCTTCTCCGTTTAGAATCCAGCAAATCTCACTGAATCGAAGAAGTGGTAGTTAGAAGGGAGTTAGAGCTGCAAGCAGTTTGCTTTGGGAAATTAGACGCGAAATGACACTGCAAAGGACTTCCAACAGGCTTGGAAAAGTGTGTTTTATATCTCTGCCAAACAGACTCCCCGGAGGTTGAGCTTTCAGAAGCTAGTTTAACTCTAAGGGAGGAAGCAGCAGAATGTGCCTCTCACATCTAGCCTGTAGGAATTCAGGTTGGCAAGTTCTATGGGGAAGCCCATTGGCGCCTTCGTTGGAAATGGGTTAGGAAATTTCAGTTTCAAAATCTCTGTGAAAAAGCGTCAGAGAAGCTTCCCCGTTTAGAATCCAGCATATATCACTGAACCGAAGAAGTGGTAGTTAGAAGGGAGTTAGAGCTGCAAGCAGTTTGGTTTGGGAAATTAGACGTGAAATGACACTGCAAATGCCTTCCAACAGGCTTGGAAAAGTGTGTTCTATATATCTGCCAAACAGACTCCCTGGAGGTTGAGCTTTCAGAAGCAAGTTTAACTCTAAGGGAGGAAGCAGCAGAATGTGCCTCTCACATCTAGCCTGTAGGAATTCAGGTTGGCAAGTTCTATGGGGAAGCCCATTGCTGCCTATGCTGGTAACGGAATGGGAGATTTCGGTTTCAAAATCTCTGAGAAAAAGCATCAGAGAAGCTTCCCCATTTAGAATCCAGCATATCTCACTGATTCGAAGAAGTGGTAGTTAGAAGGGAGTTAGAGCTGCAAGCAGTTTGGTTTGGGAAATTAGACGCGAAATGAAACTGCAAATGACTTCCAACAGGCTTGGAAAATTGTGTTCTATATCTCGGCCAAACAGACTCCCCGTAGGTTGAGCTTTCAGAAGCAAGTTTAACTCTAAGGGAGGAAGCAGCAGAATGTGCCTCTCACATCTAGCCTGTAGGAATTCAGGTTGGCAAGTTATATGGGGAAGCCCATTGGCGCCTTCGTTGCAAACGGGTTTGGAAATTTCAGTTTCAAAATCTCTGTGAAAAAGCATCAGAGAAGCTTCCCCGTTTAGAATCCAGCATATCTCACTGAACCGAAGAAGTGGTAGTTAGAAGGGAGTTAGACCTACAAGCAGTTTGGTTTGGGAATTTAGACGCGAAATGACACTGCAAAGGCCTTCCAACAGGCTTGGAAAAGTGTGTTCTATATCTTTGCCAAACAGACTCCCCGGAGGTTGAGCTTTCAGAAGCAAGTTTAACTCTTAGGGTGGAAGCAGCAGAATGTGCCTGTCACATCTAGCCTGTAGGAATTCAGGTTGGCAAGTTCTATGGGGAAGCCCAATGCTGCCTATGGTTGAAACGGCATGGGAGATTTCAGTTTCAAAATCTCTGTGAAAAAGCGTCAGAGAAACTTCCCCGTTTAGAATCCAACATATCTCACAGAACCGAACAAGTGGTAGTTAGAATGCAGTTAGAGCTGCAAGCAGTTTGGTTTGGGAAATTAGACGCGAAATGAAACTGCAAATGCCTTCCAACAGGGT
Organism: Cynocephalus volans; assembly: GCF_027409185.1. Lineage (NCBI taxonomy): Eukaryota > Metazoa > Chordata > Mammalia > Dermoptera > Cynocephalidae > Cynocephalus > Cynocephalus volans. The sequence continues at coordinate 525,400 of NW_026902403.1, forward strand.
TGGAAAAGTGTGTTCTATAACTCTGCCAAACAGACTCCACGGAGGTTGAGCTTTCAGAAGCAAGCTGAACTCTTAGGGAGGAAGCAGCAGAATGTGCCTCTCACATCTAGCCTGTAGGAATTCAGGTTGGCAAGTTCTATGAGGAAGCCCATTGCTGCCTATGGTGGAAACGGCATGGGAGATTTCAGTTTCAAAATCTCTGTGAAAAAGCGTCAGAGAAGCTTCTCCGTTTAGAATCCAGCATATCTCACTGAACCGAAGAAGTGGCAGTTAGAAGGGAGTTAGAGCTGCAAGCAGTTTGCTTTGGGAAATTAGACGCGAAATGACACTGCAAAGGACTTCCAACAGGCTTGGAAAAGTGTGTTTTATATCTCTGCCAAACAGACTCCCGGGAGGTTGAGCTTTCAGAAGCTAGTTTAACTCTAAGGGAGGAAGCAGCAGAATGTGCTTCTCACATCTAGCCTGTAGGAATTCAGGTTGGCAAGTTCTATGGGGAAGCCCATTGGCGCCTTCGTTGGAAACGGGTTTGGAAATTTCAGTTTCAAAATCTCTGTGAAAAAGCGTCAGAGAAGCTTCCCCGTTTAGAATCCAGCATATCTCACTGAACCGAAGAAGTGGTCGTAAGAAGGGAGTTAGAGCTACAAGCAGTTTGGTTTGGGAAATTAGACGCGAAATTTCACTGCAAAGGCCTTCCAACAGGCTTGGAAAAGTGTGTTCTATATCTCTGCCAAACAGACTCCCCGGAGGTTGAGCTTTCAGAAGCAAGTTTAACTCTTAGGGTGGAAGCAGCAGAATGTGCCTCTCACATCTAGCCTGTAGGAATTCAGGTTGGCAAGTTCTATGGGGAAGCCCATTGCTGCCTATGGTGGAAACGGCATGGGAGATTTCAGTTTCAAAATCTCTGTGAAAAAGCGTCAGAGAAGCTTCTCCGTTTAGAATCCAGCATATCTCACAGAACCGAACAAGTGGTAGTTAGAATGCAGTTAGAGCTGCAAGCAGTTTGGTTTGGGAAATTAGACGCGAAATGAAACTGCAAATGCCTTCCAACAGGCTTGGAAAAGTGTGTTCTATAACTCTGCCAAACAGACTCCCCGGAGACTGAGCTTTCAGAAGCTAGTTTAACTCTAAGGGAGGAAGCAGCAGAATGTGCCTCTCACATCTAGCCTGTAGGAATTCAGGTTGGCAAGTTCTATGGGGAAGCCCATTGCTGCCTATGGTGGAAACGGCATGGGAGATTTCAGTTTCAAAATCTCTGTGAAAAAGCGTCAGAGAAGCTTCTCCGTTTAGAATCCAGCATATCTCACTGAACCGAAGAAGTGGTAGTTAGAAGGGTGTTAGAGCTGCAAGCAGTTTGGTTTGGGAAATTAGACGCGAAATCACATTGCAAATGCCTTCCAACAGGCTTGGAAAAGTGTGTTCTATATCTCTGCCAAACAAACTCCCTGGAGGTTGAGCTTTCAGAAGCAAGTTTAACTCTAAGGGAGGAAGCAGCAGAATGTGCCTCTCACATCTAGCCTGTAGGAATTCAGGTTGGCAAGTTCTATGGGGAAGCCCGTTGCTGCCTAGGCAGGAAACGGCATGGGAGATTTCGGTTTCAAAATCTCTGTGAAAAAGCATCAGAGAAGCTTCCACATTTAGAATCCAGCATATCTCACTGATTCGAAGAAGTGGTAGTTAGAAGGGAGTTAGAGCTGCAAGCAGTTTGGTTTGGGAAATTAGACGCGAAATGACACTGCAACGGCCTTCCAACAGGCTTGGAAAATTGTGTTCTATATCTCTGCCAAACAGACTCCCCGGAGGTTGAGCTTTCAGAAGCAAGTTTAACTCTAAGGGAGGAAGCAGCAGAATGTGCTCTCACATCTAGCCTGTAGGAATTCAGGTTGGCAAGTTCTATGGGGAAGGCCATTGCTGCCTATGGTGGAAACGGCACGGGAGATTTCAGTTTCAAAATCTCTGTGAAAAAGCGCCAGAGAAGCTTCCCCGTTTAGAATCCAGCATATCTCACTGAACCGAAGAAGTGGTAGTTAGAAGGGAGTTAGAGCTGCAAGCAGTTTGGTTTGGGAAATTAGACGCGAAATGACACTGCAAAGGCCTTCCAACAGGCTTGGAAAAGTGTGTTCTATATCTCTGCCAAACAGACTCCCCGGAGGTTGAGCTTTCAGAAGCAAGTTTAACTCTTAGGGTGGAAGCAGCAGAATGTGCCTCTCACATCTAGCCTGTAGGAATTCAGGTTGGCAAGTTCTATGGGGAAGCCCATTGCTGCCTAGGGTGGAAACGGCCTGGGAGATTTCAGTTTCAAAATCTCTGTGAAAAAGCGTCAGAGAAGCTTCTCGGTTTAGAATCCAGCATATCTCACAGAACCGAAGAAGTGGTAGGTAGAAGGCAGTTAGAGCTGCAAGCAGTTTGGTTTGGGAAATTAGAAGCGAAATGAAACTGCAAATGCCTTCCAACAAGCTTGGAAAAGTGTGTTCTATATCTCTGCCGAACAGACTCCCCGGAGGTTGAGCTTTCAGAAGCTAGTTTAACTCTAAGGGAGGAAGCAGCAGAATGTGCCTCTCACATCTAGCCTGTAGGAATTCAGGTTGGCAAGTTCTATGGGGAAGCCCACTGCTGCCTATGCTGCAAACGGCATGGGAGATTTCGGTTTCAAAATCTCTGTGAAAAAGCATCAGAGAAGCTTCCCCATTTAGAATCCAGCATATCTCACTGATTCGAAGAAGTGGTAGTTAGAAGGGAGTTAGAGCGGCAAGCAGTTTGGTTTGGGAAATTAGAAGCGAAATGACACTGCAAAGGCCTTCCAACAGGCTTGGAAAAGTGTGTTCTATATCTCTGCCAAACAGACTCCCCGGAGGTTGAGCTTTCAGAAGATAGTTTAACTCTAAGGGAGGAAGCAGCAGAATGTACCTCTCACATCTAGCCTGTAGGAATTCAGGTTGGCAAGTTCTATGAGGAAGCCCATTGCTGCCTATGGTGGAAACGGCATGGGAGATTTCAGTTTCAAAATCTCTGTGAAAAAGCGTCAGAGAAGCTTCTCCGTTTAGAATCCAGCATATCTCACTGAACCGAAGAAGTGGTAGTTAGAAGGGAGTTAGAGCTGCAAGCAGTTTGGTTTGGGAAATTAGACGCGAAATGAAACTGCAAAGGCCTTACAACAGACTTGGAAAGGTGTGTTCTATATCTCTGCCAAACAGACTCCCCGGAGGTTGAGCTTTCAGAAGCTAGTTTAACTCTAAGGGAGGAAGCAGAAGAATGTGCCTCTCACATCTAGCCTGTAGGAATTCAGGTTGGCAAGTTCTATGGGGAAGCCCATTGGCGCCTTCGTTGGGAACGGCCTGGGAGATTTCAGTTTCAAAATCTCTGTGAAAAAGCATCAGAGAAGCTTCCCCGTTTAGAATCCAGCATATCTCACTGAACCGAAGAAGTGGTAGTTAGAAGGGAGTTAGAGCTGCAAGCAGTTTGCTTTGGGAAATTAGATGCGAAATGACACTGCAAAGGCCTTCCAACAGGCTTGGAAAAGTGTGTTTTATATCTCTGCCAAACAGACTCCCCGGAGGTTGAGCTTTCAGAAGCTAGTTTAACTCTAAGGGAGGAAGCAGCAGAATGTGCCTCTCACATCTAGCCTGTAGGAATTCAGGTTGGCAAGTTCTATGGGGAAGCCCATTGGCGCCTTCGTTGGAAATGGGTTAGGAAATTTCAGTTTCAAAATCTCTGTGAAAAAGCGTCAGAGAAGCTTCCCCGTTTAGAATCCAGCATATATCACTGAACCGAAGAAGTGGTAGTTAGAAGGGAGTTAGAGCTGCAAGCAGTTTGGTTTGGGAAATTAGACGTGAAATGACACTGCAAATGCCTTCCAACAGGCTTGGAAAAGTGTGTTCTATATATCTGCCAAACAGACTCCCTGGAGGTTGAGCTTTCAGAAGCAAGTTTAACTCTAAGGGAGGAAGCAGCAGAATGTGCCTCTCACATCTAGCCTGTAGGAATTCAGGTTGGCAAGTTCTATGGGGAAGCCCATTGCTGCCTATGCTGGAAACGGAATGGGAGATTTCGGTTTCAAAATCTCTGAGAAAAAGCATCAGAGAAGCTTCCCCATTTAGAATCCAGCATATCTCACTGATTCGAAGAAGTGGTAGTTAGAAGGGAGTTAGAGCTGCAAGCAGTTTGGTTTGGGAAATTAGACGCGAAATGAAACTGCAAATGACTTCCAACAGGCTTGGAAAATTGTGTTCTATATCTCGGCCAAACAGACTCCCCGTAGGTTGAGCTTTCAGAAGCAAGTTTAACTCTAAGGGAGGAAGCAGCAGAATGTGCCTCTCACATCTAGCCTGTAGGAATTCAGGTTGGCAAGTTATATGGGGAAGCCCATTGGCGCCTTCGTTGCAAACGGGTTTGGAAATTTCAGTTTCAAAATCTCTGTGAAAAAGCATCAGAGAAGCTTCCCCGTTTAGAATCCAGCATATCTCACTGAACCGAAGAAGTGGTAGTTAGAAGGGAGTTAGACCTACAAGCAGTTTGGTTTGGGAATTTAGACGCGAAATGACACTGCAAAGGCCTTCCAACAGGCTTGGAAAAGTGTGTTCTATATCTTTGCCAAACAGACTCCCCGGAGGTTGAGCTTTCAGAAGCAAGTTTAACTCTTAGGGTGGAAGCAGCAGAATGTGCCTGTCACATCTAGCCTGTAGGAATTCAGGTTGGCAAGTTCTATGGGGAAGCCCAATGCTGCCTATGGTGGAAACGGCATGGGAGATTTCAGTTTCAAAATCTCTGTGAAAAAGCGTCAGAGAAGCTTCCCCGTTTAGAATCCAACATATCTCACAGAACCGAACAAGTGGTAGTTAGAATGCAGTTAGAGCTGCAAGCAGTTTGGTTTGGGAAATTAGACGCGAAATGAAACTGCAAATGCCTTCCAACAGGGTTGGAAAAGTGTGTTCTATAACTCTGCCAAACAGACTCCACGGAGGTTGAGCTTTCAGAAGCAAGCTTAACTCTTAGGGAGGAAGCAGCAGAATGTGCCTCTCACATCTAGCCTGTAGGAATTCAGGTTGGCAAGTTCTATGAGGAAGCCCATTGCTGCCTATGGTGGAAACGGCATGGGAGATTTCAGTTTCAAAATCTCTGCGAAAAAGCGTCAGAGAAGCTTCTCCGTTTAGAATCCAGCATATCTCACTGAACCGAAGAAGTGGCAGTTAGAAGGGAGTTAGAGCTGCAAGCAGTTTGCTTTGGGAAATTAGACGCGAAATGACACTGCAAAGGACTTCCAACAGGCTTGGAAAAGTGTGTTTTATATCTCTGCCAAACAGACTCCCGGGAGGTTGAGCTTTCAGAAGCTAGTTTAACTCTAAGGGAGGAAGCAGCAGAATGTGCTTCTCACATCTAGCCTGTAGGAATTCAGGTTGGCAAGTTCTATGGGGAAGCCCATTGGCGCCTTCGTTGGAAACGGGTTTGGAAATTTCAGTTTCAAAATCTCTGTGAAAAAGCGTCAGAGAAGCTTCCCCGTTTAGAATCCAGCATATCTCACTGAACCGAAGAAGTGGTCGTAAGAAGGGAGTTAGAGCTACAAGCAGTTTGGTTTGGGAAATTAGACGCGAAATTTCACTGCAAAGGCCTTCCAACAGGCTTGGAAAAGTGTGTTCTATATCTCTGCCAAACAGACTCCCCGGAGGTTGAGCTTTCAGAAGCAAGTTTAACTCTTAGGGTGGAAGCAGCAGAATGTGCCTCTCACATCTAGCCTGTAGGAATTCAGGTTGGCAAGTTCTATGGGGAAGCCCATTGCTGCCTATGGTGGAAACGGCCTGGGAGATTTCAGTTTCAAAATCTCTGTGAAAAAGCGTCAGAGAAGCTTCTCCGTTTAGAATCCAGCATATCTCACAGAACCGAAGAAGTGGTAGTTAGAATGCAGTTAGAGCTGCAAGCAGTTTGGTTTGGGAAATTAGACGCGAAATGAAACTGCAAATGCCTTCCAACAGGCTTGGAAAAGTGTGTTCTATATCTCTGCCAAACAGACTCCCCAGAGATTGAGCTTTCAGAAGCTAGTTTAACTCTAAGGGAGGATGCAGCAGAATGTGCCTCTCACATCTAGCCTGTAGGAATTCAGGTTGGCAAGTTCTATGAGGAAGCCCATTGCTGCCTATGGTGGAAGCGGCCTGGGAGATTTCAGTTTCAAAATCTCTGTGAAAAAGCGTCAGAGAAGCTTCTCCGTTTAGAATCCAGCATATCTCACTGAACCAAAGAAGTGGTAGTTAGAAGGGAGTTAGAGCTGCAAGCAGTTTGGTTTGGGAAATTAGACGCGAAATCACATTGCAAATGCCTTCCAACAGGCTTGGAAAAGTGTGTTCTATATCTCTGCCAAACAGACTCCCCGGAGGTTGAGCTTTCAGAAGCAAGTTTAACTCTTAGCGTGGAAGCAGCAGAATGTGCCTCTCACATCTAGCCTGTAGGAATTCAGGTTGGCAAGTTCTATCGGGAAGCCCATTGCTGCCTAGGGTGGAAACGGCCTGGGAGATTTCAGTTTCAAAATCTCTGTGAAAAAGCGTCAGAGAAGCTTCTCGGTTTAGAATCCAGCATATCTCACAGAACCGAAGAAGTGGTAGTTAGAAGGCAGTTAGAGCTGCAAGCAGTTAGGTTTGGGAAATTAGACGCGAAATGAAACTGCAAATGCCTTCCAACAAGCTTGGAAAAGTGTGTTCTATATCTCTGCCGAACAGACTCCCCGGAGGTTGAGCTTTCAGAAGCTAGTTTAACTCTAAGGGAGGAAGCAGCAGAATGTGCCTCTCACATCTAGCCTGTAGGAATTCAGGTTGGCAAGTTCTATGGGGAAGCCCATTGGCGCCTTCGTTGGAAACGGGTTTGGAAATTTCAGTTTCAAAATCTCTGTGAAAAAGCGTCAGAGAAGCTTCCCCGTTTAGAATCTAGCATATCTCACTGAACCGAAGAAGTGGTAGTTAGAAGGGAGTTTGAGCTGCAAGCAGTTTGGTTTGGGAAATTAGACGCGAAATGACACTGCAAAGGCCTTCCAACAGGCTTGGAAAAGTGTGTTCTATATCTCTGCCAAACAGACTCCCCGGAGGTTGAGCTTTCAGAAGCAAGCTTAACTCTTAGGGAGGAAGCAGCAGAATGTGCCTCTCACATCTAGCCTGTAGGAATTCAGGTTGGCAAGTTCTATGGGGAAGCCCATTGCTGCCTATGGTGGAAACGGCATGGGAGATTTCAGTTTCAAAATCTCTGTGAAAAAGCGTCAGAGAAGCTTCTCCGTTTAGAATCCAGCATATCTCACTGAACCGAAGAAGTGGTAGTTAGAAGGGAGTTAGAGCTCCAAGCAGTTTGCTTTGGGAAATTAGACGCGAAATGACACTGCAAAGGACTTCCAACAGGCTTGGAAAAGTGTGTTTTATATCTCTGCCAAACAGACTCCCCGGAGGTTGAGCTTTCAGAAGCTAGTTTAACTCTAAGGGAGGAAGCAGCAGAATGTGCCTCTCACATCTAGCCTGTAGGAATTCAGGTTGGCAAGTTCTATGGGGAAGCCCATTGGCGCCTTCGTAGCAAACGGGTTTGGAAATTTCAGTTTCAAAATCTCTGTGAAAAAGCGTCAGAGAAGCTTCCCCGTTTAGAATCCAGCATATCTCACTGAACTGAAGAAGTGGTAGTTACAAGGGAGTTAGAGCTGCAAGCAGTTTGGTTTGGGAAATTAGACGCGAAATGACACTGCAAATGCCTTCCAACAGGCTTGGAAAAGTGTGTTCTATATCTCTGCCAAACAGACTCCCCGGAGGTTGAGCTTTCAGAAGCAAGTTTAACTCTTAGGGTGGAAGCAGCAGAATGTGCCTCTCACATCTAGCCTGTAGGAATTCAGGTTGGCAAGTTCTATGGGGAAGCCCATTGCTGCCTATGGTGGAAACGGCCTGGGAGATTTCAGTTTCAAAATCTCTGTGAAAAAGCGTCAGAGAAGCTTCTCCGTTTAGAATCCAGCATATCTCACAGAACCGAAGAAGTGGTAGTTAGAATGCAGTTAGAGCTGCAAGCAGTTTGGTTTGGGAAATTAGACGCGAAATGAAACTGCAAATACCTTACAACAGGCTTGGAAAAGTGTGTTCTATATCTCTGCCAAACAGACTCCCCAGAGATTGAGCTTTCAGAAGCTAGTTTAACTCTAAGGGAGGATGCAGCAGAATGTGCCTCTCACATCTAGCCTGTAGGAATTCAGGTTGGCAAGTTCTATGAGGAAGCCCATTGCTGCCTATGGTGGAAGCGGCCTGGGAGATTTCAGTTTCAAAATCTCTGTGAAAAAGCGTCAGAGAAGCTTCTCCGTTTAGAATCCAGCATATCTCACTGAACCAAAGAAGTGGTAGTTAGAAGGGAGTTAGAGCTGCAAGCAGTTTGGTTTGGGAAATTAGACGCGAAATCACATTGCAAACGCCTTCCAACAGGCTTGGAAAAGTGTGTTCTATATCTCTGCCAAACAAACTCCCTGGAGGTTCAGCTTTCAGAAGCAAGTTTAACTCTAAGGGAGGAAGCAGCAGAATGTGCCTCTCACATCTAGCCTGTAGGAATTCAGGTTGGCAAGTTCTATGGGGAAGCCCACTGCTGCCTATGCTGCAAACGGCATGTGAGATTTCGGTTTCAAAATCTCTGTGAAAAAGCATCAGAGAAGCTTCCCCATTTAGAATCCAGCATATCTCACTGAACCGAAGAAGTGGTAGTTAGAAGGGAGTTAGAGCTGCAAGCAGTTTGTTTTGGGAAATTAGACGCGAAATGACCCTGCAAAGGCCTTCCAACAGGCTTGGAAAAGTGTGTTCTATATCTCTGCCAAACAGACTCCCCGGAGGTTGAGCTTTCAGAAGATAGTTTAACTCTAAGGGAGGAAGCAGCAGAATGTACCTCTCACATCTAGCCTGTAGGAATTCAGGTTGGCAAGTTCTATGAGGAAGCCCATTGCTGCCTATGGTGGAAACGGCATGGGAGATTTCAGTTTCAAAATCTCTGTGAAAAAGCGTCAGAGAAGCTTCTCCGTTTAGAATCCAGCATATCTCACTGAACCGAAGAAGTGGTAGTTAGAAGGGAGTTAGAGCTGCAAGCAGTTTGGTTTGGGAAATTAGACGCGAAATGAAACTGCAAAGGCCTTCCAACAGACTTGGAAAGGTGTGTTCTATATCTCTGCCAAAAAGACTCCCCGGAGGTTGAGCTTTCAGAAGCTAGTTTAACTCTAAGGGAGGAAGCAGCAGAATGTGCCTCTCACATCTAGCCTGTAGGAATTCAGGTTGGCAAGTTCTATGGGGAAGCCCATTGGCGCCTTCGTTGCAAACGGGTTTGGAAATTTCAGTTTCAAAATCTCTGTGAAAAAGCGTCAGAGAAGATTCCCCGTTTAGAATCCAGCATAACTCACTGAACCGAAGAAGTGGTAGTTACAAGGGAGTTAGAGCTGCAAGCAGTTTGGTTTGGGAAATTAGACGCAAAATGACACTGCAAAGGCCTTCCAACAGGCTTGGAAAAGTGTGTTCTATATCTCTGCCAAACAGACTACCCGGAGGTTGAGCTTTCAGAAGCAAGTTTAACTCTAAGGGAGGAAGCAGCAGAATGTGCCTCTCACATCTAGCCTGTAGGAATTCAGGTTGGCAAGTTCTATGGGGAAGCCCATTGCTGCCTAAGGTGGAAACGGCCTGGGAGATTTCAGTTTCAAAATCTCTGTGAAAAAGCGTCAGAGAAGCTTCTCCGTTTAGAATCCAGCATATCTCACAGAACCGAACAAGTGGTAGTTAGAATGCAGTTAGAGCTGCAAGCAGTTTGGTTTGGGAAATTAGACGCGAAATGAAACTGCAAATGCCTTCCAACAGGCTTGGAAAATTGTGTTCTATATCTCTGCCAAACAGCGGCCCCGGAGGTTGAGCTTTCAGAAGCAAGCTTAACTGTTAGGGAGGAAGCAGCAGAATGTGCCTCTCACATCTAGCCTGTAGGAATTCAGGTTGGCAAGTTCTATGGGGAAGCCCATTGCTGCCTATGGTGGAAACGGCATGGGAGATTTCAGTTTCAAAATCTCTGTGAAAAAGCGTCAGAGAAGCTTCTCCGTTTAGAATCCAGCATATCTCACTGAACCGAAGAAGTGGTAGTTAGAAGGGAGTTAGAGCTGCAAGCAGTTTGCTTTCGGAAATTAGACGCGAAATGAAACTGCAAATGCCTTCCAACAGGCTTGGAAAAGTGTGTTCTATATCTCTGCCAAACAAACTCCCCTGAGGTTGAGCTTTCAGAAGCTAGTTTAACTCTAAGGGAGGAAGCAGCAGAATGTGCCTCTCACATCTAGCCTGTAGGAATTCAGGTTGGCAAGTTCTATGGGGAAGCCCATTGGCGCCTTCGTTGGAAACGGGTTTGGAAATTTCAGTTTCAAAATCTCTGTGAAAAAGCGTCAGAGAAGCTTCTCCGTTTAGAATCCAGTATATCTCACTGAACCGAAGAAGTGGTAGTTAGAAGGGAGTTAGAGCTACAAGCTGTTTGGTTTGGGAAATTAGACGCGAAATGAAACTGCAAATGCCTTCCAACAGGCTTGGAAAATTGTGTTCTATATCTCTGCCAAACAGACTCCCCGGAGGTTGAGCTTTCAGAAGCAAGTTTAACTCTAAGGGAGAAAGCAGCAGAATGTGCCTCTCACATCTAGCCTGTAGGAATTAAGGTTGGCAAGTTCTATGGGGAAGCCCATTGGCGCCTTCGTTGGAAACGGGTTTGGAAATTTCAGTTTCAAAATCTCTGTGAAAAAGCGTCAGAGAAGCTTCTCCGTTTAGAATCCAGCATATCTCACTGAACCGAAGAAGTGGTAGTTAGAAGGGAGTTAGAGCTGCAAGCAGTTTGTTTTGGGAAATTAGACGCGAAATGAAACTGCAAATGCCCTCCAACAGGCTTGGAAAAGTGTGTTCTATATCTCTGACAAACAGACTCCCCGGAGGTTGAGCTTTCAGAAGCAAGTTTAACTCTAAGGGAGGAAGCAGTAGAATGTGCCTCTCACATCTAGCCTGTAGGAATTCAGGTTGGCAAGTTCTATGGGGAAGCCCATTGCTGCCTATGGTGAAAACGGCATGGGAGATTTCAGTTTCAAAATCTCTGTGAAAAAGCGTCAGAGAAGCTTCTCCGTTTAGAATCCAGCATATCTCACTGAACCGAAGAAGTGGTAGTTAGAAGGGAGTTAGAGCTGCAAGCAGTTTGGTTTGGGAAATTAGACGCTTTCAGAAGCAAGTTTAACTCTAAGGGAGGAAGCAGCAGAATGTGCCTCTCACATCTAGCCTGTAGGAATTCAGGTTGGCAAGTTCTATGGGGAAGCCCATTGCTGCCTATGGTGGAAACGGCATGGGAGATTTCAGTTTCAAAATCTCTGTGAAAAAGCGTCAGAGAAGCTTCTCCGTTTAGAATCCAGCATATCTCACTGAACCGAAGAAGTGGTAGTTAGAAGGGAGTTAGAGCTGCAAGCAGTTTGGTTTGGGAAATTAGACGCGAAATGAAACTGCAAAGGCCTTCCAACAGGCTTGGAAAAGTGTGTTCTATATCTCTGCCAAACAAACTCCCCGGAGGTTGAGCTTTCAGAAGCAAGTTTAACTCTAAGGGAGGAAGCAGCAGAATGTGCCTCTCACATCTAGCCTGTAGGAATTCAGGTTGGCAAGTTCTATGGGGAAGCCCATTGCTGGCTATGGTGGAAACAGCATGGGAGATCTCAGTTTCAAAATCTCTGTGAAAAAGCGTCAGAGAAGCTTCTCCGTTTAGAATCCAGCATATCTCACTGAACCGAAGAAGTGGTAGTTAGAAGGCAGTTAGAGCTGCAAGCAGTTTGGTTTGGGAAATTAGACGCGAAATGAAACTGCAAATGCCTTCCAAAAGGCTTGGAAAAGTGTGTTCTATATCTCTGCCAAACAAACTCCCCGGAGGTTGAGCTTTCAGAAGCTAGTTTAACTCTAAGGGAGGAAGCAGCAGAATGTGCCTCTCACATTTAGCCTGTAGGAATTCAGGTTGGCAAGTTCTATGGGGAAGCCCATTGCTGCCTATGGTGGAAACGGCATGGGAGATTTCAGTTTCAAAATCTCTGTGAAAAAGCGTCAGAGAAGCTTCTCCGTTTAGAATCCAGCATATCTCACTGAACCGAAGAAGTGGTAGTTAGAAGGCAGTTAGAGCTGCAAGCAGTTTGGTTTGGGAAATTAGATGCGAAATGACACTGCAAAGGCCTTCCAACAGGCTTGGAAAAGTGTGTTCTATATCTGTGCCAAACAGAGTCCCCGGAGGTTGAGCTTTCAGAAGCAAGCTTAACTGTTAGGGAGGAAGCAGCAGAATGTGCCTCTCACATCTAGCCTGTAGGAATTCAGGTTGGCAAGTTCTATGGGGAAGCCCATTGCTGCCTATGGTGGAAACGGCATGGGAGATTTCAGTTTCAAAATCTCTGTGAAAAAGCGTCAGAGAAGCTTCTCCGTTTAGAATCCAGCATATCTCACTGAACCGAAGAAGTGGTAGTTAGAAGGGAGTTAGAGCTGCAAGCAGTTTGGTTTGGGAAATTAGACGCGAAATGAAACTGCAAATGCCTTCCAACAGGCTTGGAAAAGTGTGTTCTATATCTCTGCCAAACAACTCCCCGGAGGTTGAGCTTTCAGAAGCTAGTTTAACTCTAAGGGAGGAAGCAGCAGAATGTGCCTCTCACATCTAGCCTGTAGGAATTCAGGTTGGCAAGTTCTATGGGGAAGCCCATTGGCGCCTTCGTTGGAAACGGGTTTGGAAATTTCAGTTTCAAAATCTCTGTGAAAAAGCGTCAGAGAAGCTTCTCCGTTTAGAATCCAGCATATCTCACTGAACCGAAGAAGTGGTAGTTAGAAGGGAGTTAGAGCTGCAAGCAGTTTGGTTTGGGAAATTAGACGCGAAATGAAACTGCAAATGCCTTCAAACAGGCTTGGAAAAGTGTGTTCTATATCTCTGCCAAACAAACTCCCCGGAGGTTGAGCTTTCAGAAGCAAGTTTAACTCTAAGGGAGGAAGCAGCAGAATGTGCCTCTCACATCTAGCCTTTAGGAATTCAGGTTGGCAAGTTCTATGGGGAAGCCCATTGCTGCCTATGGTGGAAACGGCATGGGAGATTTCAGTTTCAAAATCTCTGTGAAAAAGCGTCAGAGAAGCTTCTCCGTTTAGAATCCAGCATATCTCACTGAACCGAAGAAGTGGTAGTTAGAAGGGAGTTAGAGCTGCAAGCAGTTTGGTTTGGGAAATTAGATGCGAAATGACACTGCAAAGGCCTTCCAACAGGCTTGGAATAGTGTGTTCTATATATGTGCCAAACAGAGTCCCCGGAGGTTGAGCTTTCAGAAGCAAGCTTAACACTTAGGGAGGAAGAAGCAGAATGTGCCTCTCACATCTAGCCTGTAGGAATTCAGGTTGGCAAGTTCTATGGGGAAGCCCATTGCTGCCTATGGTGGAAACGGCATGGGAGATTTCAGTTTCAAAATCTCTGTGAAAAAGCGTCAGAGAAGCTTCTCCGTTTAGAATCCAGCATATCTCACTGAACCGAAGAAGTGGTAGTTAGAAGGGAGTTAGAGCTGCAAGCAGTTTGGTTTGGGAAATTAGACGCGAAATGAAACTGCAAATGCCTTCCAACAGGCTTGGAAAAGTGTGTTCTATATCTCTGCCAAACAAACTCCCCGGAGGTTGAGCTTTCAGAAGCTAGTTTAACTCTAAGGGAGGAAGCAGCAGAATGTGCCTCTCACATCTAGCCTGTAGGAATTCAGGTTGGCAAGTTCTATGGGGAAGCCCATTGGCGCCTTCGTTGGAAACGGGTTTGGAAATTTCAGTTTCAAAATCTCTGTGAAAAAGCGTCAGAGAAGCTTCTCCGTTTAGAATCCAGCATATCTCACTGAACCGAAGAAGTGGTAGTTAGAAGGGAGTTAGAGCTGCAAGCAGTTTGGTTTGGGAAATTAGACGCGAAATGAAACTGCAAATGCCTTCCAACAGGCTTGGAAAAGTGTGTTCTATATCTCTGCCAAACAAACTCCCCGGAGGTTGAGCTTTCAGAAGCAAGTTTAACTCTAAGAGAGGAAGCAGCAGAATGTGCCTCTCACATCTAGCCTTTAGGAATTCAGGTTGGCAAGTTCTATGGGGAAGCCCATTGCTGCCTATGGTGGAAACGGCATGGGAGATTTTAGTTTCAAAATCTCTGTGAAAAAGCGTCAGAGAAGCTTCTCCGTTTAGAATCCAGCATATCTCACTGAACCGAAGAAGTGGTAGTTAGAAGGGAGTTAGAGCTGCAAGCAGTTTGGTTTGGGAAATTAGATGCGAAATGACACTGCAAAGGCCTTCCAACAGGCTTGGAAAAGTGTGTTCTATATCTGTGCCAAACAGAGTCCCCGGAGGTTGAGCTTTCAGAAGCAAGCTTAACTGTTAGGGAGGAAGCAGCAGAATGTGCCTCTCACATCTAGCCTGTAGGAATTCAGGTTGGCAAGTTCTATGGGGAAGCCCATTGCTGCCTATGGTGGAAACGGCATGGGAGATTTCAGTTTCAAAATCTCTGTGAAAAAGCGTCAGAGAAGCTTCTCCGTTTAGAATCCAGCATATCTCACTGAACCGAAGAAGTGGTAGTTAGAAGGGAGTTAGAGCTGCAAGCAGTTTGGTTTGGGAAATTAGACGCGAAATGAAACTGCAAATGCCTTCCAACAGGCTTGGAAAAGTGTGTTCTATATCTGTGCCAAACAGAGTCCCCGGAGGTTGAGCTTTCAGAAGCAAGCTTAACTGTTAGGGAGGAAGCAGCAGAATGTGCCTCTCACATCTAGCCTGTAGGAATTCAGGTTGGCAAGTTCTATGGGGAAGCCCATTGCTGCCTATGGTGGAAACGGCATGGGAGATTTCAGTTTCAAAATCTCTGTGAAAAAGCGTCAGAGAAGCTTCTCCTTTTAGAATCCAGCATATCTCACTGAACCGAAGAAGTGGTAGTTAGAAGGCAGTTAGAGCTGCAAGCAGTTTGGTTTGGGAAATTAGACGCGAAATGAAACTGCAAATGCCTTCCAACAGGCTTGGAAAAGTGTGTTCTATATCTCTGCCAAACAGACTCCCTGGAGGTTGAGCTTTCAGAAGCTAGTTTAACTCTAAGGGAGGAAGCAGCAGAATGTGCCTCTCACATCTAGCCTGTAGGAATTCAGGTTGGCAAGTTCTATGGGGAAGCCCATTGCTGGCTATGGTGGAAACAGCATGGGAGATTTCAGTTTCAAAATCTCTGTGAAAAAGCGTCAGAGAAGCTTCTCCGTTTAGAATCCAGCATATCTCACTGAACCGAAGAAGTGGTAGTTAGAAGGCAGTTAGAGCTGCAAGCAGTTTGGTTTGGGAAATTAGACGCGAAATGAAACTGCAAATGCATTCCAACAGGCTTGGAAAAGTGTGTTCTATATCTCTGCCAAACAAACTCCCCGGAGGTTGAGCTTTCAGAAGCTAGTTTAACTCTAAGGGAGGAAGCAGCAGAATGTGCCTCTCACATCTAGCCTGTAGGAATTCAGGTTGGCAAGTTCTATGGGGAAGCCCATTGCTGCCTATGGTGGAAACGGCATGGGAGATTTCAGTTTCAAAATCTCTGTGAAAAAGCGTCAGAGAAGCTTCTCCGTTTAGAATCCAGCATATCTCACTGAACCGAAGAAGTGGTAGTTAGAAGGGAGTTAGAGCTGCAAGCAGTTTGGTTTGGGAAATTAGACGCGAAATGAAACTGCAAATGCCTTCCAACAGGCTTGGAAAAGTGTGTTCTATATCTCTGCCAAACAAACTCCCCGGAGGTTGAGCTTTCAGAAGCTAGTTTAACTCTAAGGAAGGAAGCAGCAGAATGTGCCTCTCACATCTAGCCTGTAGGAATTCAGGTTGGCAAGTTCTATGGGGAAGCCCATTGCTGCCTATGGTGGAAACGGCATGGGAGATTTCAGTTTCAAAATCTCTGTGAAAAAGCGTCAGAGAAGCTTCTCCGTTTAGAATCCAGCATATCTCACTGAACCGAAGAAGTGGTAGTTAGAAGGGAGTTAGAGCTGCAAGCAGTTTGGTTTGGGAAATTAGATGCGAAATGACACTGCAAAGGCCTTCCAACAGGCTTGGAAAAGTGTGTTCTATATCTCTGCCAAACAAACTCCCCGGAGGTTGAGCTTTCAGAAGCAAGTTTAACTCTAAGGTAGGAAGCAGCAGAATGTGCCTCTCACATCTAGCCTGTAGGAATTCAGGTTGGCAAGTTCTATGGGGAAGCCCATTGCTGCCTATAGTGGAAACGGCATGGGAGATTTCAGTTTCAAAATCTCTGTGAAAAAGCGTCAGAGAAGCTTCTCCGTTTAGAATCCAGCATATCTCACTGAACCGAAGAAGTGGTAGTTAGAAGGGAGTTAGAGCTGCAAGCAGTTTGGTTTGGGAAATTAGACGCGAAATAAAACTGCAAATGCCTTCCAACAGGCTTGGAAAAGTGTGTTCTATATCTCTGCCAAACAAACTCCCCGGAGGTTGAGCTTTCAGAAGCAAGTTTAACTCTAAGGGAGGAAGCAGCAGAATGTGCCTCTCACATCTAGCCTTTAGGAATTCAGGTTGGCAAGTTCTATGGGGAAGCCCATTGCTGCCTATGGTGGAAACGGCATGGGAGATTTCAGTTTCAAAATCTCTATGAAAAAGCGTCAGAGAAGCTTCTCCGTTTAGAATCCAGCATATCTCACTGAACCGAAGAAGTGGTAGTTAGAAGGGAGTTAGAGCTGCAAGCAGTTTGGTTTGGGAAATTAGATGCGAAATGACACTGCAAAGGCCTTCCAACAGGCTTGGAATAGTGTGTTCTATATATGTGTCAAACAGAGTCCCCGGAGGTTGAGCTTTCAGAAGCAAGCTTAACTCTTAGGGAGGAAGCAGCAGAATGTGCCTCTCACATCTAGCCTGTAGGAATTCAGGTTGGCAAGTTCTATGGGGAAGCCCATTGGCGCCTTCGTTGGAAACGGGTTTGGAAATTTCAGTTTCAAAATCTCTGTGAAAAAGCGTCAGAGAAGCTTCTCCGTTTAGAATCCAGCATATCTCACTGAACCGAAGAAGTGGTAGTTAGAAGGGAGTTAGAGCTGCAAGCAGTTTGGTTTGGGAAATTAGACGCGAAATGAAACTGCAAATGCCTTCCAACAGGCTTGGAAAATTGTGTTCTATATCTCTGCCAAACAGACTCCCCGGAGGTTGAGCTTTCAGAAGCAAGTTTAACTCTAAGGGAGAAAGCAGCAGAATGTGCCTCTCACATCTAGCCTGTAAGAATTAAGGTTGGCAAGTTCTATGGGGAAGCCCATTGGCGCCTTCGTTGGAAACGGGTTTGGAAATTTCAGTTTCAAAATCTCTGTGAAAAAGCGTCAGAGAAGCTTCTCCGTTTAGAATCCAGCATATCTCACTGAACCGAAGAAGTGGTAGTTAGAAGGGAGTTAGAGCTGCAAGCAGTTTGTTTTGGGAAATTAGACGCGAAATGAAACTGCAAATGCCTTCCAACAGGCTTGGAAAAGTGTGTTCTATATCTCTGACAAACAGACTCCCCGGAGGTTGAGCTTTCAGAAGCAAGTTTAACTCTAAGGGAGGAAGCAGTAGAATGTGCCTCTCACATCTAGCCTGTAGGAATTCAGGTTGGCAAGTTCTATGGGGAAGCCCATTGCTGCCTATGGTGAAAACGGCATGGGAGATTTCAGTTTCAAAATCTCTGTGAAAAAGCGTCAGAGAAGCTTCTCCGTTTAGAATCCAGCATATCTCACTGAACCGAAGAAGTGGTAGTTAGAAGGGAGTTAGAGCTGCAAGCAGTTTGGTTTGGGAAATTAGACGCTTTCAGAAGCAAGTTTAACTCTAAGGTAGGAAGCAGCAGAATGTGCCTATCACATCTAGCCTGTAGGAATTCAGGTTGGCAAGTTCTATGGGGAAGCCCATTGCTGCCTATGGTGGAAACGGCATGGGAGATTTCAGTTTCAAAATCTCTGTGAAAAAGCGTCAGAGAAGCTTCTCCGTTTAGAATCCAGCATATCTCACTGAACCGAAGAAGTGGTAGTTAGAAGGGAGTTAGAGCTGCAAGCAGTTTGGTTTGGGAAATTAGACGCGAAATGAAACTGCAAAGGCCTTCCAACAGGCTTGGAAAAGTGTGTTCTATATCTCTGCCAAACAAACTCCCCGGAGGTTGAGCTTTCAGAAGCAAGTTTAACTCTAAGGGAGGAAGCAGCAGAATGTGCCTCTCACATCTAGCCTGTAGGAATTCAGGTTGGCAAGTTCTATGGGGAAGCCCATTGCTGGCTATGGTGGAAACAGCATGGGAGATCTCAGTTTCAAAATCTCTGTGAAAAAGCGTCAGAGAAGCTTCTCCGTTTAGAATCCAGCATATCTCACTGAACCGAAGAAGTGGTAGTTAGAAGGCAGTTAGAGCTGCAAGCAGTTTGGTTTGGAAAATTAGATGCGAAATGACACTGCAAAGGCCTTCCAACAGGCTTGGAAAAGTGTGTTCTATATCTGTGCCAAACAGAGTCCCCGGAGGTTGAGCTTTCAGAAGCAAGCTTAACTGTTAGGGAGGAAGCAGCAGAATGTGCCTCTCACATCTAGCCTGTAGGAATTCAGGTTGGCAAGTTCTATGGGGAAGCCCATTGCTGCCTATGGTGGAAACGGCATGGGAGATTTCAGTTTCAAAATCTCTGTGAAAAAGCGTCAGAGAAGCTTCTCCGTTTAGAATCCAGCATATCTCACTGAACCGAAGAAGTGGTAGTTAGAAGGGAGTTAGAGCTGCAAGCAGTTTGGTTTGGGAAATTAGACGCGAAATGAAACTGCAAATGCCTTCCAACAGGCTTGGAAAAGTGTGTTCTATATCTCTGCCAAACAACTCCCCGGAGGTTGAGCTTTCAGAAGCTAGTTTAACTCTAAGGGAGGAAGCAGCAGAATGTGCCTCTCACATCTAGCCTGTAGGAATTCAGGTTGGCAAGTTCTATGGGGAAGCCCATTGGCGCCTTCGTTGGAAACGGGTTTGGAAATTTCAGTTTCAAAATCTCTGTGAAAAAGCGTCAGAGAAGCTTCTCCGTTTAGAATCCAGCATATCTCACTGAACCGAAGAAGTGGTAGTTAGAAGGGAGTTAGAGCTGCAAGCAGTTTGGTTTGGGAAATTAGACGCGAAATGAAACTGCAAATGCCTTCAAACAGGCTTGGAAAAGTGTGTTCTATATCTCTGCCAAACAAACTCCCCGGAGGTTGAGCTTTCAGAAGCAAGTTTAACTCTAAGGGAGGAAGCAGCAGAATGTGCCTCTCACATCTAGCCTTTAGGAATTCAGGTTGGCAAGTTCTATGGGGAAGCCCATTGCTGCCTATGGTGGAAACGGCATGGGAGATTTCAGTTTCAAAATCTCTGTGAAAAAGCGTCAGAGAAGCTTCTCCGTTTAGAATCCAGCATATCTCACTGAACCGAAGAAGTGGTAGTTAGAAGGGAGTTAGAGCTGCAAGCAGTTTGGTTTGGGAAATTAGATGCGAAATGACACTGCAAAGGCCTTCCAACAGGCTTGGAATAGTGTGTTCTATATATGTGCCAAACAGAGTCCCCGGAGGTTGAGCTTTCAGAAGCAAGCTTAACACTTAGGGAGGAAGAAGCAGAATGTGCCTCTCACATCTAGCCTGTAGGAATTCAGGTTGGCAAGTTCTATGGGGAAGCCCATTGCTGCCTATGGTGGAAACGGCATGGGAGATTTCAGTTTCAAAATCTCTGTGAAAAAGCGTCAGAGAAGCTTCTCCGTTTAGAATCCAGCATATCTCACTGAACCGAAGAAGTGGTAGTTAGAAGGGAGTTAGAGCTGCAAGCAGTTTGGTTTGGGAAATTAGACGCGAAATGAAACTGCAAATGCCTTCCAACAGGCTTGGAAAAGTGTGTTCTATATCTCTGCCAAACAAACTCCCCGGAGGTTGAGCTTTCAGAAGCTAGTTTAACTCTAAGGGAGGAAGCAGCAGAATGTGCCTCTCACATCTAGCCTGTAGGAATTCAGGTTGGCAAGTTCTATGGGGAAGCCCATTGGCGCCTTCGTTGGAAACGGGTTTGGAAATTTCAGTTTCAAAATCTCTGTGAAAAAGCGTCAGAGAAGCTTCTCCGTTTAGAATCCAGCATATCTCACTGAACCGAAGAAGTGGTAGTTAGAAGGGAGTTAGAGCTGCAAGCAGTTTGGTTTGGGAAATTAGACGCGAAATGAAACTGCAAATGCCTTCCAACAGGCTTGGAAAAGTGTGTTCTATATCTCTGCCAAACAAACTCCCCGGAGGTTGAGCTTTCAGAAGCAAGTTTAACTCTAAGGGAGGAAGCAGCAGAATGTGCCTCTCACATCTAGCCTTTAGGAATTCAGGTTGGCAAGTTCTATGGGGAAGCCCATTGCTGCCTATGGTGGAAACGGCATGGGAGATTTTAGTTTCAAAATCTCTGTGAAAAAGCGTCAGAGAAGCTTCTCCGTTTAGAATCCAGCATATCTCACTGAACCGAAGAAGTGGTAGTTAGAAGGGAGTTAGAGCTGCAAGCAGTTTGGTTTGGGAAATTAGATGC
The DNA here is from genome assembly GCF_027409185.1 of Cynocephalus volans. Taxonomy (NCBI): domain Eukaryota; kingdom Metazoa; phylum Chordata; class Mammalia; order Dermoptera; family Cynocephalidae; genus Cynocephalus; species Cynocephalus volans. Next base: position 545,908 of record NW_026902403.1, read on the forward strand.
GAAATGACACTGCAAAGGCCTTCCAACAGGCTTGGAAAAGTGTGTTCTATATCTGTGCCAAACAGAGTCCCCGGAGGTTGAGCTTTCAGAAGCAAGCTTAACTGTTAGGGAGGAAGCAGCAGAATGTGCCTCTCACATCTAGCCTGTAGGAATTCAGGTTGGCAAGTTCTATGGGGAAGCCCATTGCTGCCTATGGTGGAAACGGCATGGGAGATTTCAGTTTCAAAATCTCTGTGAAAAAGCGTCAGAGAAGCTTCTCCGTTTAGAATCCAGCATATCTCACTGAACCGAAGAAGTGGTAGTTAGAAGGGAGTTAGAGCTGCAAGCAGTTTGGTTTGGGAAATTAGACGCGAAATGAAACTGCAAATGCCTTCCAACAGGCTTGGAAAAGTGTGTTCTATATCTGTGCCAAACAGAGTCCCCGGAGGTTGAGCTTTCAGAAGCAAGCTTAACTGTTAGGGAGGAAGCAGCAGAATGTGCCTCTCACATCTAGCCTGTAGGAATTCAGGTTGGCAAGTTCTATGGGGAAGCCCATTGCTGCCTATGGTGGAAACGGCATGGGAGATTTCAGTTTCAAAATCTCTGTGAAAAAGCGTCAGAGAAGCTTCTCCTTTTAGAATCCAGCATATCTCACTGAACCGAAGAAGTGGTAGTTAGAAGGCAGTTAGAGCTGCAAGCAGTTTGGTTTGGGAAATTAGACGCGAAATGAAACTGCAAATGCCTTCCAACAGGCTTGGAAAAGTGTGTTCTATATCTCTGCCAAACAGACTCCCTGGAGGTTGAGCTTTCAGAAGCTAGTTTAACTCTAAGGGAGGAAGCAGCAGAATGTGCCTCTCACATCTAGCCTGTAGGAATTCAGGTTGGCAAGTTCTATGGGGAAGCCCATTGCTGGCTATGGTGGAAACAGCATGGGAGATTTCAGTTTCAAAATCTCTGTGAAAAAGCGTCAGAGAAGCTTCTCCGTTTAGAATCCAGCATATCTCACTGAACCGAAGAAGTGGTAGTTAGAAGGCAGTTAGAGCTGCAAGCAGTTTGGTTTGGGAAATTAGACGCGAAATGAAACTGCAAATGCATTCCAACAGGCTTGGAAAAGTGTGTTCTATATCTCTGCCAAACAAACTCCCCGGAGGTTGAGCTTTCAGAAGCTAGTTTAACTCTAAGGGAGGAAGCAGCAGAATGTGCCTCTCACATCTAGCCTGTAGGAATTCAGGTTGGCAAGTTCTATGGGGAAGCCCATTGCTGCCTATGGTGGAAACGGCATGGGAGATTTCAGTTTCAAAATCTCTGTGAAAAAGCGTCAGAGAAGCTTCTCCGTTTAGAATCCAGCATATCTCACTGAACCGAAGAAGTGGTAGTTAGAAGGGAGTTAGAGCTGCAAGCAGTTTGGTTTGGGAAATTAGACGCGAAATGAAACTGCAAATGCCTTCCAACAGGCTTGGAAAAGTGTGTTCTATATCTCTGCCAAACAAACTCCCCGGAGGTTGAGCTTTCAGAAGCTAGTTTAACTCTAAGGAAGGAAGCAGCAGAATGTGCCTCTCACATCTAGCCTGTAGGAATTCAGGTTGGCAAGTTCTATGGGGAAGCCCATTGCTGCCTATGGTGGAAACGGCATGGGAGATTTCAGTTTCAAAATCTCTGTGAAAAAGCGTCAGAGAAGCTTCTCCGTTTAGAATCCAGCATATCTCACTGAACCGAAGAAGTGGTAGTTAGAAGGGAGTTAGAGCTGCAAGCAGTTTGGTTTGGGAAATTAGATGCGAAATGACACTGCAAAGGCCTTCCAACAGGCTTGGAAAAGTGTGTTCTATATCTCTGCCAAACAAACTCCCCGGAGGTTGAGCTTTCAGAAGCAAGTTTAACTCTAAGGTAGGAAGCAGCAGAATGTGCCTCTCACATCTAGCCTGTAGGAATTCAGGTTGGCAAGTTCTATGGTGAAGCCCATTGCTGCCTATAGTGGAAACGGCATGGGAGATTTCAGTTTCAAAATCTCTGTGAAAAAGCGTCAGAGAAGCTTCTCCGTTTAGAATCCAGCATATCTCACTGAACCGAAGAAGTGGTAGTTAGAAGGGAGTTAGAGCTGCAAGCAGTTTGGTTTGGGAAATTAGACGCGAAATAAAACTGCAAATGCCTTCCAACAGGCTTGGAAAAGTGTGTTCTATATCTCTGCCAAACAAACTCCCCGGAGGTTGAGCTTTCAGAAGCAAGTTTAACTCTAAGGGAGGAAGCAGCAGAATGTGCCTCTCACATCTAGCCTTTAGGAATTCAGGTTGGCAAGTTCTATGGGGAAGCCCATTGCTGCCTATGGTGGAAACGGCATGGGAGATTTCAGTTTCAAAATCTCTATGAAAAAGCGTCAGAGAAGCTTCTCCGTTTAGAATCCAGCATATCTCACTGAACCGAAGAAGTGGTAGTTAGAAGGGAGTTAGAGCTGCAAGCAGTTTGGTTTGGGAAATTAGATGCGAAATGACACTGCAAAGGCCTTCCAACAGGCTTGGAATAGTGTGTTCTATATATGTGTCAAACAGAGTCCCCGGAGGTTGAGCTTTCAGAAGCAAGCTTAACTCTTAGGGAGGAAGCAGCAGAATGTGCCTCTCACATCTAGCCTGTAGGAATTCAGGTTGGCAAGTTCTATGGGGAAGCCCATTGGCGCCTTCGTTGGAAACGGGTTTGGAAATTTCAGTTTCAAAATCTCTGTGAAAAAGCGTCAGAGAAGCTTCTCCGTTTAGAATCCAGCATATCTCACTGAACCGAAGAAGTGGTAGTTAGAAGGGAGTTAGAGCTGCAAGCAGTTTGGTTTGGGAAATTAGACGCGAAATGAAACTGCAAATGCCTTCCAACAGGCTTGGAAAATTGTGTTCTATATCTCTGCCAAACAGACTCCCCGGAGGTTGAGCTTTCAGAAGCAAGTTTAACTCTAAGGGAGAAAGCAGCAGAATGTGCCTCTCACATCTAGCCTGTAAGAATTAAGGTTGGCAAGTTCTATGGGGAAGCCCATTGGCGCCTTCGTTGGAAACGGGTTTGGAAATTTCAGTTTCAAAATCTCTGTGAAAAAGCGTCAGAGAAGCTTCTCCGTTTAGAATCCAGCATATCTCACTGAACCGAAGAAGTGGTAGTTAGAAGGGAGTTAGAGCTGCAAGCAGTTTGTTTTGGGAAATTAGACGCGAAATGAAACTGCAAATGCCCTCCAACAGGCTTGGAAAAGTGTGTTCTATATCTCTGACAAACAGACTCCCCGGAGGTTGAGCTTTCAGAAGCAAGTTTAACTCTAAGGGAGGAAGCAGTAGAATGTGCCTCTCACATCTAGCCTGTAGGAATTCAGGTTGGCAAGTTCTATGGGGAAGCCCATTGCTGCCTATGGTGAAAACGGCATGGGAGATTTCAGTTTCAAAATCTCTGTGAAAAAGCGTCAGAGAAGCTTCTCCGTTTAGAATCCAGCATATCTCACTGAACCGAAGAAGTGGTAGTTAGAAGGGAGTTAGAGCTGCAAGCAGTTTGGTTTGGGAAATTAGACGCTTTCAGAAGCAAGTTTAACTCTAAGGGAGGAAGCAGCAGAATGTGCCTCTCACATCTAGCCTGTAGGAATTCAGGTTGGCAAGTTCTATGGGGAAGCCCATTGCTGCCTATGGTGGAAACGGCATGGGAGATTTCAGTTTCAAAATCTCTGTGAAAAAGCGTCAGAGAAGCTTCTCCGTTTAGAATCCAGCATATCTCACTGAACCGAAGAAGTGGTAGTTAGAAGGGAGTTAGAGCTGCAAGCAGTTTGTTTTGGGAAATTAGACGCGAAATGAAACTGCAAATGCCCTCCAACAGGCTTGGAAAAGTGTGTTCTATATCTCTGACAAACAAACTCCCCGGAGGTTGAGCTTTCAGAAGCAAGTTTAACTCTAAGGGAGGAAGCAGCAGAATGTGCCTCTCACATCTAGCCTGTAGGAATTCAGGTTGGCAAGTTCTATGGGGAAGCCCATTGCTGGCTATGGTGGAAACAGCATGGGAGATCTCAGTTTCAAAATCTCTGTGAAAAAGCGTCAGAGAAGCTTCTCCGTTTAGAATCCAGCATATCTCACTGAACCGAAGAAGTGGTAGTTAGAAGGCAGTTAGAGCTGCAAGCAGTTTGGTTTGGGAAATTAGACGCGAAATGAAACTGCAAATGCCTTCCAACAGGCTTGGAAAAGTGTGTTCTATATCTCTGCCAAACAAACTCCCCGGAGGTTGAGCTTTCAGAAGCTAGTTTAACTCTAAGGGAGGAAGCAGCAGAATGTGCCTCTCACATTTAGCCTGTAGGAATTCAGGTTGGCAAGTTCTATGGGGAAGCCCATTGCTGCCTATGGTGGAAACGGCATGGGAGATTTCAGTTTCAAAATCTCTGTGAAAAAGCGTCAGAGAAGCTTCTCCGTTTAGAATCCAGCATATCTCACTGAACCGAAGAAGTGGTAGTTAGAAGGGAGTTAGAGCTGCAAGCAGTTTGGTTTGGGAAATTAGATGCGAAATGACACTGCAAAGGCCTTCCAACAGGCTTGGAATAGTGTGTTCTATATATGTGCCAAACAGAGTCCCCGGAGGTTGAGCTTTCAGAAGCAAGCTTAACACTTAGGGAGGAAGAAGCAGAATGTGCCTCTCACATCTAGCCTGTAGGAATTCAGGTTGGCAAGTTCTATGGGGAAGCCCATTGCTGCCTATGGTGGAAACGGCATGGGAGATTTCAGTTTCAAAATCTCTGTGAAAAAGCGTCAGAGAAGCTTCTCCGTTTAGAATCCAGCATATCTCACTGAACCGAAGAAGTGGTAGTTAGAAGGGAGTTAGAGCTGCAAGCAGTTTGGTTTGGGAAATTAGACGCGAAATGAAACTGCAAATGCCTTCCAACAGGCTTGGAAAAGTGTGTTCTATATCTCTGCCAAACAAACTCCCCGGAGGTTGAGCTTTCAGAAGCTAGTTTAACTCTAAGGGAGGAAGCAGCAGAATGTGCCTCTCACATCTAGCCTGTAGGAATTCAGGTTGGCAAGTTCTATGGGGAAGCCCATTGGCGCCTTCGTTGGAAACGGGTTTGGAAATTTCAGTTTCAAAATCTCTGTGAAAAAGCGTCAGAGAAGCTTCTCCGTTTAGAATCCAGCATATCTCACTGAACCGAAGAAGTGGTAGTTAGAAGGGAGTTAGAGCTGCAAGCAGTTTGGTTTGGGAAATTAGACGCGAAATGAAACTGCAAATGCCTTCCAACAGGCTTGGAAAAGTGTGTTCTATATCTCTGCCAAACAAACTCCCCGGAGGTTGAGCTTTCAGAAGCAAGTTTAACTCTAAGGGAGGAAGCAGCAGAATGTGCCTCTCACATCTAGCCTTTAGGAATTCAGGTTGGCAAGTTCTATGGGGAAGCCCATTGCTGCCTATGGTGGAAACGGCATGGGAGATTTTAGTTTCAAAATCTCTGTGAAAAAGCGTCAGAGAAGCTTCTCCGTTTAGAATCCAGCATATCTCACTGAACCGAAGAAGTGGTAGTTAGAAGGGAGTTAGAGCTGCAAGCAGTTTGGTTTGGGAAATTAGATGCGAAATGACACTGCAAAGGCCTTCCAACAGGCTTGGAAAAGTGTGTTCTATATCTGTGCCAAACAGAGTCCCCGGAGGTTGAGCTTTCAGAAGCAAGCTTAACTGTTAGGGAGGAAGCAGCAGAATGTGCCTCTCACATCTAGCCTGTAGGAATTCAGGTTGGCAAGTTCTATGGGGAAGCCCATTGCTGCCTATGGTGGAAACGGCATGGGAGATTTCAGTTTCAAAATCTCTGTGAAAAAGCGTCAGAGAAGCTTCTCCGTTTAGAATCCAGCATATCTCACTGAACCGAAGAAGTGGTAGTTAGAAGGGAGTTAGAGCTGCAAGCAGTTTGGTTTGGGAAATTAGACGCGAAATGAAACTGCAAATGCCTTCCAACAGGCTTGGAAAAGTGTGTTCTATATCTGTGCCAAACAGAGTCCCCGGAGGTTGAGCTTTCAGAAGCAAGCTTAACTGTTAGGGAGGAAGCAGCAGAATGTGCCTCTCACATCTAGCCTGTAGGAATTCAGGTTGGCAAGTTCTATGGGGAAGCCCATTGCTGCCTATGGTGGAAACGGCATGGGAGATTTCAGTTTCAAAATCTCTGTGAAAAAGCGTCAGAGAAGCTTCTCCTTTTAGAATCCAGCATATCTCACTGAACCGAAGAAGTGGTAGTTAGAAGGCAGTTAGAGCTGCAAGCAGTTTGGTTTGGGAAATTAGACGCGAAATGAAACTGCAAATGCCTTCCAACAGGCTTGGAAAAGTGTGTTCTATATCTCTGCCAAACAGACTCCCTGGAGGTTGAGCTTTCAGAAGCTAGTTTAACTCTAAGGGAGGAAGCAGCAGAATGTGCCTCTCACATCTAGCCTGTAGGAATTCAGGTTGGCAAGTTCTATGGGGAAGCCCATTGCTGGCTATGGTGGAAACAGCATGGGAGATTTCAGTTTCAAAATCTCTGTGAAAAAGCGTCAGAGAAGCTTCTCCGTTTAGAATCCAGCATATCTCACTGAACCGAAGAAGTGGTAGTTAGAAGGCAGTTAGAGCTGCAAGCAGTTTGGTTTGGGAAATTAGACGCGAAATGAAACTGCAAATGCATTCCAACAGGCTTGGAAAAGTGTGTTCTATATCTCTGCCAAACAAACTCCCCGGAGGTTGAGCTTTCAGAAGCTAGTTTAACTCTAAGGGAGGAAGCAGCAGAATGTGCCTCTCACATCTAGCCTGTAGGAATTCAGGTTGGCAAGTTCTATGGGGAAGCCCATTGCTGCCTATGGTGGAAACGGCATGGGAGATTTCAGTTTCAAAATCTCTGTGAAAAAGCGTCAGAGAAGCTTCTCCGTTTAGAATCCAGCATATCTCACTGAACCGAAGAAGTGGTAGTTAGAAGGGAGTTAGAGCTGCAAGCAGTTTGGTTTGGGAAATTAGACGCGAAATGAAACTGCAAATGCCTTCCAACAGGCTTGGAAAAGTGTGTTCTATATCTCTGCCAAACAAACTCCCCGGAGGTTGAGCTTTCAGAAGCTAGTTTAACTCTAAGGAAGGAAGCAGCAGAATGTGCCTCTCACATCTAGCCTGTAGGAATTCAGGTTGGCAAGTTCTATGGGGAAGCCCATTGCTGCCTATGGTGGAAACGGCATGGGAGATTTCAGTTTCAAAATCTCTGTGAAAAAGCGTCAGAGAAGCTTCTCCGTTTAGAATCCAGCATATCTCACTGAACCGAAGAAGTGGTAGTTAGAAGGGAGTTAGAGCTGCAAGCAGTTTGGTTTGGGAAATTAGATGCGAAATGACACTGCAAAGGCCTTCCAACAGGCTTGGAAAAGTGTGTTCTATATCTCTGCCAAACAAACTCCCCGGAGGTTGAGCTTTCAGAAGCAAGTTTAACTCTAAGGTAGGAAGCAGCAGAATGTGCCTCTCACATCTAGCCTGTAGGAATTCAGGTTGGCAAGTTCTATGGTGAAGCCCATTGCTGCCTATAGTGGAAACGGCATGGGAGATTTCAGTTTCAAAATCTCTGTGAAAAAGCGTCAGAGAAGCTTCTCCGTTTAGAATCCAGCATATCTCACTGAACCGAAGAAGTGGTAGTTAGAAGGGAGTTAGAGCTGCAAGCAGTTTGGTTTGGGAAATTAGACGCGAAATAAAACTGCAAATGCCTTCCAACAGGCTTGGAAAAGTGTGTTCTATATCTCTGCCAAACAAACTCCCCGGAGGTTGAGCTTTCAGAAGCAAGTTTAACTCTAAGGGAGGAAGCAGCAGAATGTGCCTCTCACATCTAGCCTTTAGGAATTCAGGTTGGCAAGTTCTATGGGGAAGCCCATTGCTGCCTATGGTGGAAACGGCATGGGAGATTTCAGTTTCAAAATCTCTATGAAAAAGCGTCAGAGAAGCTTCTCCGTTTAGAATCCAGCATATCTCACTGAACCGAAGAAGTGGTAGTTAGAAGGGAGTTAGAGCTGCAAGCAGTTTGGTTTGGGAAATTAGATGCGAAATGACACTGCAAAGGCCTTCCAACAGGCTTGGAATAGTGTGTTCTATATATGTGTCAAACAGAGTCCCCGGAGGTTGAGCTTTCAGAAGCAAGCTTAACTCTTAGGGAGGAAGCAGCAGAATGTGCCTCTCACATCTAGCCTGTAGGAATTCAGGTTGGCAAGTTCTATGGGGAAGCCCATTGGCGCCTTCGTTGGAAACGGGTTTGGAAATTTCAGTTTCAAAATCTCTGTGAAAAAGCGTCAGAGAAGCTTCTCCGTTTAGAATCCAGCATATCTCACTGAACCGAAGAAGTGGTAGTTAGAAGGGAGTTAGAGCTGCAAGCAGTTTGGTTTGGGAAATTAGACGCGAAATGAAACTGCAAATGCCTTCCAACAGGCTTGGAAAATTGTGTTCTATATCTCTGCCAAACAGACTCCCCGGAGGTTGAGCTTTCAGAAGCAAGTTTAACTCTAAGGGAGAAAGCAGCAGAATGTGCCTCTCACATCTAGCCTGTAAGAATTAAGGTTGGCAAGTTCTATGGGGAAGCCCATTGGCGCCTTCGTTGGAAACGGGTTTGGAAATTTCAGTTTCAAAATCTCTGTGAAAAAGCGTCAGAGAAGCTTCTCCGTTTAGAATCCAGCATATCTCACTGAACCGAAGAAGTGGTAGTTAGAAGGGAGTTAGAGCTGCAAGCAGTTTGTTTTGGGAAATTAGACGCGAAATGAAACTGCAAATGCCCTCCAACAGGCTTGGAAAAGTGTGTTCTATATCTCTGACAAACAGACTCCCCGGAGGTTGAGCTTTCAGAAGCAAGTTTAACTCTAAGGGAGGAAGCAGTAGAATGTGCCTCTCACATCTAGCCTGTAGGAATTCAGGTTGGCAAGTTCTATGGGGAAGCCCATTGCTGCCTATGGTGAAAACGGCATGGGAGATTTCAGTTTCAAAATCTCTGTGAAAAAGCGTCAGAGAAGCTTCTCCGTTTAGAATCCAGCATATCTCACTGAACCGAAGAAGTGGTAGTTAGAAGGGAGTTAGAGCTGCAAGCAGTTTGGTTTGGGAAATTAGACGCTTTCAGAAGCAAGTTTAACTCTAAGGGAGGAAGCAGCAGAATGTGCCTCTCACATCTAGCCTGTAGGAATTCAGGTTGGCAAGTTCTATGGGGAAGCCCATTGCTGCCTATGGTGGAAACGGCATGGGAGATTTCAGTTTCAAAATCTCTGTGAAAAAGCGTCAGAGAAGCTTCTCCGTTTAGAATCCAGCATATCTCACTGAACCGAAGAAGTGGTAGTTAGAAGGGAGTTAGAGCTGCAAGCAGTTTGTTTTGGGAAATTAGACGCGAAATGAAACTGCAAATGCCCTCCAACAGGCTTGGAAAAGTGTGTTCTATATCTCTGACAAACAAACTCCCCGGAGGTTGAGCTTTCAGAAGCAAGTTTAACTCTAAGGGAGGAAGCAGCAGAATGTGCCTCTCACATCTAGCCTGTAGGAATTCAGGTTGGCAAGTTCTATGGGGAAGCCCATTGCTGGCTATGGTGGAAACAGCATGGGAGATCTCAGTTTCAAAATCTCTGTGAAAAAGCGTCAGAGAAGCTTCTCCGTTTAGAATCCAGCATATCTCACTGAACCGAAGAAGTGGTAGTTAGAAGGCAGTTAGAGCTGCAAGCAGTTTGGTTTGGGAAATTAGACGCGAAATGAAACTGCAAATGCCTTCCAACAGGCTTGGAAAAGTGTGTTCTATATCTCTGCCAAACAAACTCCCCGGAGGTTGAGCTTTCAGAAGCTAGTTTAACTCTAAGGGAGGAAGCAGCAGAATGTGCCTCTCACATTTAGCCTGTAGGAATTCAGGTTGGCAAGTTCTATGGGGAAGCCCATTGCTGCCTATGGTGGAAACGGCATGGGAGATTTCAGTTTCAAAATCTCTGTGAAAAAGCGTCAGAGAAGCTTCTCCGTTTAGAATCCAGCATATCTCACTGAACCGAAGAAGTGGTAGTTAGAAGGCAGTTAGAGCTGCAAGCAGTTTGGTTTGGGAAATTAGATGCGAAATGACACTGCAAAGGCCTTCCCACAGGCTTGGAAAAGTGTGTTCTATATCTGTGCCAAACAGAGTCCCCGGAGGTTGAGCTTTCAGAAGCAAGCTTAACTGTTAGGGAGGAAGCAGCAGAATGTGCCTCTCACATCTAGCCTGTAGGAATTCAGGTTGGCAAGTTCTATGGGGAAGCCCATTGCTGCCTATGGTGGAAACGGCATGGGAGATTTCAGTTTCAAAATCTCTGTGAAAAAGCGTCAGAGAAGCTTCTCCGTTTAGAATCCAGCATATCTCACTGAACCGAAGAAGTGGTAGTTAGAAGGGAGTTAGAGCTGCAAGCAGTTTGGTTTGGGAAATTAGACGCGAAATGAAACTGCAAATGCCTTCCAACAGGCTTGGAAAAGTGTGTTCTATATCTCTGCCAAACAAACTCCCCGGAGGTTGAGCTTTCAGAAGCTAGTTTAACTCTAAGGGAGGAAGCAGCAGAATGTGCCTCTCACATCTAGCCTGTAGGAATTCAGGTTGGCAAGTTCTATGGGGAAGCCCATTGGCGCCTTCGTTGGAAACGGGTTTGGAAATTTCAGTTTCAAAATCTCTGTGAAAAAGCGTCAGAGAAGCTTCTCCGTTTAGAATCCAGCATATCTCACTGAACCGAAGAAGTGGTAGTTAGAAGGGAGTTAGAGCTGCAAGCAGTTTGGTTTGGGAAATTAGACGCGAAATGAAACTGCAAATGCCTTCCAACAGGCTTGGAAAAGTGTGTTCTATATCTCTGCCAAACAAACTCCCCGGAGGTTGAGCTTTCAGAAGCAAGTTTAACTCTAAGGGAGGAAGCAGCAGAATGTGCCTCTCACATCTAGCCTTTAGGAATTCAGGTTGGCAAGTTCTATGGGGAAGCCCATTGCTGCCTATGGTGGAAACGGCATGGGAGATTTTAGTTTCAAAATCTCTGTGAAAAAGCGTCAGAGAAGCTTCTCCGTTTAGAATCCAGCATATCTCACTGAACCGAAGAAGTGGTAGTTAGAAGGGAGTTAGAGCTGCAAGCAGTTTGGTTTGGGAAATTAGATGCGAAATGACACTGCAAAGGCCTTCCAACAGGCTTGGAAAAGTGTGTTCTATATCTGTGCCAAACAGAGTCCCCGGAGGTTGAGCTTTCAGAAGCAAGCTTAACTGTTAGGGAGGAAGCAGCAGAATGTGCCTCTCACATCTAGCCTGTAGGAATTCAGGTTGGCAAGTTCTATGGGGAAGCCCATTGCTGCCTATGGTGGAAATGGCATGGGAGATTTCAGTTTCAAAATCTCTGTGAAAAAGCGTCAGAGAAGCTTCTCCGTTTAGAATCCAGCATATCTCACTGAACCGAAGAAGTGGTAGTTAGAAGGGAGTTAGAGCTGCAAGCAGTTTGGTTTGGGAAATTAGACGCGAAATGAAACTGCAAATGCCTTCCAACAGGCTTGGAAAAGTGTTTTCTATATCTGTGCCAAACAGAGTCCCCGGAGGGTGAGCTTTCAGAAGCAAGCTTAACTGTTAGGGAGGAAGCAGCAGAATGTGCCTCTCACATCTAGCCTGTAGGAATTCAGGTTGGCAAGTTCTATGGGGAAGCCCATTGCTGCCTATGGTGGAAACGGCATGGGAGATTTCAGTTTCAAAATCTCTGTGAAAAAGCGTCAGAGAAGCTTCTCCTTTTAGAATCCAGCATATCTCACTGAACCGAAGAAGTGGTAGTTAGAAGGCAGTTAGAGCTGCAAGCAGTTTGCTTTGGGAAATTAGACGCGAAATGAAACTGCAAATGCCTTCCAACAGGCTTGGAAAAGTGTGTTCTATATCTCTGCCAAACAGACTCCCTGGAGGTTGAGCTTTCAGAAGCTAGTTTAACTCTAAGGGAGGAAGCAGCAGAATGTGCCTCTCACATCTAGCCTGTAGGAATTCAGGTTGGCAAGTTCTATGGGGAAGCCCATTGCTGGCTATGGT